>NC_057716.1:95409452-95502227 GCF_004010195.1 Chiloscyllium plagiosum
ACCCCACTCTGGCCTATCACCCTCACCTTGACCTCCTTCCACCTATCGCATTTCCAACGCCCCTCCCCCAAGTCCCTCGTCCCTACCTTTTATCTTAGCCTGCTGGACACACTTTCCTCATTCCTGAAGAAGGGCTTATGCCCGAAACGTTGATTCTCCTGTTCCTTGGATGCTGCCTGACCTGCTGCGCTTTTACAGCAACACATTTTCGGCTATGAATACTGAATATGTCTATACATGGTCAACATAGAATGTTTTGTTGCCCAGCATCTATGGGACCAGGAGTGCATTGGTTGTCAAATATTCCAGTTGACCGAGGAGTTCACGTAATCAATGCAAAGACACATACTAAGTAATACAAACATAAAGCAGAGAGTGCACACATCACTGCTTCATTTGCACCCCAAATCACTTAAATAATAATACAACTTTGTGTAATTACAACTTACCAGCAGAGAATCTTCTCACATACATCCTTACCTGACTACTTGGACATTGCGGAGATCATGATAATATTGCAAGCTTCCAATATTTCAGGTAGGTAACATTTTGCTGGTTTATTGGGACTTCTAGTTCATAAGTTGCCCGATTAGAGCAAAGTTTGATGTACCAGACTCTGAATGAGCTACATTAGGTGAGGATTAAACAAGTTTCTTCATGTTTCGATGTTCACACGCTCATGTGAATCTTTCTGGAGAGATCAAACTCCACCCACCATGTTCTATTTATACTCAGCGATACGCAGCTCTATGATATCATTGCAAGGTTGCTTTGGGGTCCCAAAGCCATTGTATAACATTAACAACCTCAACACGCTGCATACTGCTGGCATGTGGCTTGCTGGCCAGTCCACCTCTGAGCTGGAAACTTGGCATCAAATTGGCTGCATGTTATTTTTTCTGAGCAAAACCCTTTTTCATGTGTTAATTGAACTTGCTATGAGCTAACAAATAAACAAAAGAGATTTAAATAACGTATAAAAAAAAGCAAAATACTGTGAATGCTGGACATTTTAAACAATCACAGAAAATGCTGGAGAAACCCAGCAGGTTTGGTAGCATCCAAGGAGAGAGAAACAGAGTTGACCAGACTCAAAATGCTAACTCTGTTTCCCTCTCCAAATAATCTTGTTTATTGTTTTAAACAAGATATCATTTTGCTCCAAATCTTATTAAAACTAAAAGGATTCAAACTTCTCTTTGAGAAATCACTTGGGATGATTTTGAGGTTACACTAGTTGCAGTATAATGGTGAGTTGCATTTGATGAGTAATAGGACTCTACATTGATGCACTGCTCAATCCCACTGTACACTGCCCAGCTGAAGTATAATTTTGGGCGGAAGTGGGTAGTGCAGATGCTGGAGATTAGAGTCAAGATTAGAATGGTGCTGGAAAAGCACAGCAGGTCAGGCAGCATCCGAGGAGCAGGACAATTGATGTTTGGACAAAAATCCTTCATCAGGAAACCTGATCATTCCATCATCATTCCTGATGAAGGGCTTTTGCCCGAAACATCGACTTTCCTGCTCCTTGGATGCTGCCTGACCTGCTGTGCTTTTCCAGCACCACTCTAATCTTGAAGTATAATTTTAGTCAGTCAACCGACCACGAGAGCTGCAGATGGATACTGGCAGTTTGCCTCACCAGAGACAAAGTGATGGTCATATTGGAATAAGTTGCTGGAAAAGCTCAGTAGGTTTGGCAGCATCTGTGAAGAGGAATCAGAGTTAATGTTTTGGGTCTGGTGTTCTGAGGAAAGGTCACGGGACCCGAAACATTAACTCTGATTTTCTTTCACAGATGCTACCAGACCTGCTGAGCTTTTCCAGCAACTTCTGTTTTTGTCCCCAGCGTCGCACATCTTGATAGGGTGTTGTTGTAAAATTGGTCTCCTGGTAATCCATACAACTTGGAAACCTGTACATCCTGTGAATGTGGTGAAAGATGATAGGGAAAGGTACTTGTGTTCCATTGCCATCCCTCATTGCTCAGTTAATTGAACATATTTGAGACTGAGATCAATGGATTTTTGGATACGAATCAAGAGGAATGAGGACAGTGTGAGATGATGTAACCGAGATGGAAGATCAGGTGGGATCTTTCTGAATACCAGAGCAGACTGGAAGAGGCCAAATGACCAACTCCTACTTCTAATCCTCATGTTTTGATTGTTCATGCTTGATCTGGTCCTTGGAAGAAGGATTTTGCCATTCACCTTTTAGTGCCTCACCAATATTTAGACAAAAGTGTGACACACCATAAACACTAAAGCACTGCTATGCTTTAAGACCTAATGCATGTGTAATCAATTTTACAACAAAGCACAACGTGGTGGTGCTAATTGCAGGATCAGCCTTATGCAAGGGCAGTTCTTCCAAAATAAAATCCAATTCAGGGTTTTTGGGATCCTAAGAACATGCTATGAAACCAATCTGATGTTGTGCACAGCCTGCCAAGCAAACAGCTTTAAGGTGCAGAGGTCAGCATGTTAGAAGCTCCTCAGCATTTTCCCACCTGCTGGTTACAAGTCGAGCAATTCAATGCAAATCTCATTTATTTCTTTGTGGGTAAATGTAATTGTGTAAATAGTTAACACATGCTGCTTCAACAGCTTCGACTTTTCAGTGTAGCATTAATATTTGTGTGCTTCTAACAGATCCTTAATTGATTGGATTATTTAAGCAGATGGCTTCCATTCACTGAATCCCTATTGTGTTCTCTTTCTCATGTTAAATGACACATGTACTTTTCACTTGGTCTAGCATTCTGAGTCTTTATTGCCTTTGCATCCAGTTCAGCGCCTTCTGCTGCATTGCCGTCCTTTAGATTTACAGCTGATTAGTGTACAAGCCACTTGTATATTCCACAACTGCGACTTGCCATAGTTAATTGGATCCTGTTGTCCAATTAATGGCCTTAATTGCCATCTTACCGATGGTGTCAAAAACCCATTGTCAGTTGTTTTAAAGCTGTGTCAGAACCAAGGGACCTTCAATTGTACAAGATGGCACATTCAACTGCTGCTTGCAAGGGTCGTTATAATATTGGCTAAATAACTGACAGCACAAAACTCAGATTCACTGTTTTATTCGCACAGGTCAGTGTGAACTAGGCACAAATCTACATTTCCTCTTGATCGGGGAATTCACTCTTTAAACCTTTAAAACTGGAATGACACCTGGGCTTACACTTCAAGCTCGCTCTCTTGTCTGTTTCAGTTCCATTATACTCTTTCACTGTCAGGGTAAACCACTGGTGTTTAACACCTGTTAACAATGTGAAGGACTTTCATCCAGCTTATCCCATTCTCTTGCCATTGAACCATTACTTCATTCATTGAGTAATATTTCAAAAATATTGTGACGTGTCAGTGGTAATTGTTGGCTGGATTAATGTTAGTGTGTGAAAGGAAATGTGTCAAAGTGAGATCCTAACCACAATGCCACCTCAAAGAAAAACCACTTCTTCCTCTCCTCACCATCTTTCTTGTCAATTGCCTAATTAAAAAAAACTAAATAACTGTAGATGCTGGAAACCAGAAATTGCTGGAAAATCTCAGCAGGTCTGGCTGCATCGGTAGAGAGGGATCAGAGTTACAGGCCTTGCCCCTCCATATCCTCTTATGCATGTCAGAGTCACACTTGGAAAACTGTAGATGCTGGAAACCAGAAATAAAAACAGAAATTGCTGGAAAATCTCAGCAGGTCTGGCTGCATCGGTAGAGAGGGATCAGAGTTAACGTTTCGGGTCTGTTCTGATGAAGAGTATAGGACCTGAAACATTAACTCTTGATTTGTCTTCGCCGGCTGAGATTTCCCAGCAATTTCTGTTTTTGTTTCAAATTCACTCTCCACCTTCTTGCATTTTGTTTGCCAGAATATTTCTGCACCTACTGATTTACTCACTTACATCTGTTGTACCTCCACCCTCTGACATTCTCATCAATTATAAAATCATTACTATCTCTATTGACCTGGCCATTCCTGGGATGAACAGGCCTTGCCCCTCCATATCCTCTTATGCATGTCAGAGTCACACTTGGAATTATTATGCTCCTGTGCAGTGTCTTGCGATGTTTCATTATGGTAAAGGCACTCTGTAAATCTAATTCCTTATTGTTTTGTGAACCTTTCTCCCATTTATCATTGGCCCATTATTTATAGGTGGCACAGTGGCCCACTGGTTAACACTGCTGCCTCACAGCGCCAGGGAACAGGGTTCGATTTCATCCCCGGTCGAATGTAGAGTTTGCACATTCTCCCCATATCTGTGTTGGATTCCTCTGTGTGTTCCAGTTTCCTCCCATAGTCCAAAGATGTGCAGACTAGGTGGATTAGCCATGGCAAATGCAGGGTTACAGGGATGTGGTGGGTCTGGGTTGGATGTACTTCAGAGGGTCAATGTGGACTCAATGGGCTGAATGATCTCCTTCTACACTGTATGGATTCTATGATCTTACCTTTGTTCTCTCAGTGATTAGGAGTTTCATAATTAGCCTAATATTTTGCATGTCCCTCCAGTGTTTGTGAACTTAAGTGGTCTCTTATGTAAAATGGAAGTGCGATGTTAAAGTTCTAAAGTCTATGATAATTATTCATGGACAGAATAAATCAGCAAAGGTAAACAATTATACAAAGCAATAACTCTGTCTGGAATAAATTGCTAAGGAACAAAGACAAGTTGTTACACAAAGACTCACGCAATTACCCATGTCTTTGTGAGATTGCATAAACAAAACTGCTTTGACACCTGCTTGATAGACTGGATGTTTTATAGCCACAAAGGACAAATGATTTGGAGGTGCTAGTGTTGAACTGGTATGGACAAAGTTAAAAATCATACAACACCAACAGGTTTATTTGGAAGCACTAGCTTTCGAGGCACTGCCTCTTTATCAGGTGGTTATGGAGCAGGACCAGAAGACACAGAATTTATAGCAAAGGGGTTACAATGTCACAGATATAATGATATATTAAACAAACTTAGATTAAGTCTTGCATCTTTTAGGATGGGCTCATCCTGAAATCCCGTGACACTGTAACCCTTTTGCAATAAATTCCATCTCTTCTGGTCCTGCTTCACAACCACCTGATGAAGAGGCAGTGTCTCAAAAGTTATTTCTTCCAAATAAACCTGTTGGACTATAACCTGGTGTTGTGTGATTTTTTAAGTAAAGGATAAAGATTGCCTTGCTGAAGAATTTACAGAATTAACCACAGGAAAGCTGTGTCTTTGAATGCTAAATGTAACAAGAAACAAAGAAATTACTTTTGGTAAGGAAGCCAGGTGCAGCCTTGCAGTAACTTGGATGAAAGATTCTAAAGAGATCATCAATATATCACTTCAGAGACTGAAGGACAAACATTTGTATAAGATTGAACACCCAAACAATTCAACAGCAGACCTTTGAAGAACAATGCTACATAAGGATTGAACCCTGGACACTTCCACGCACAGAGACATTCTATTATTGGTTGAAGGCCTGGCCAGATTTCACCATTAATCTGGTAATAGCTAAACTGAGTTGCTACTTGAGGAGTCTTATATTTGTTTGCTACACACAATAAAGCTTGAATTATTGTTTCAGGACTTCATTGTCTGTGAGCGTTCTTAATAAGAAGCTGAATTAAAGGTAACTGTGGTGATTTACCCATAACTGAAGACTTTAAACTTCCCTGTAAAGACTGCCATGTTCTAGTAACAACTAGAGGACACATCCTTGCACTGTGTAGGACACTGCATTATTAACTTGTGTCTTTTACTGATGATGAGAATATTCATTTTCAACACATAATCTGACAAAACAGGAAGGGTAGGACATATGTATCTCATCATGTCATCTCCAGGCAAGGTATGATCTAGAAGAGGAATTGTGTTACCTCCTCATCAGTTAAGAATCGGAGGGTTAGTCTTGAACAAACATCTGACCACAGCATCTTCCAATTTGCTCTGGAAGATCAAAATCTCAGTGAATGGCAAAGAGAGGAATGATAACTTTTCTTTATAAATTGAAAAGTTTGGGTGAATAGTGCTCCATGGTTCGGGCTACATGCAAGAATCAGACAAGCCTAAGTAATAGGTTATTTGAAGCTTGAAAACGACAGGTTAAGAGGGTCAATTACTATAGTAGCATGCCAAAAATAGGGACGAGTGAACAGAGACAACAAATGGTGGAAGAGAAAGAGACAGCGTGGAGATAAGAAGTAGGGATTGAAGCAGAATGCACAAATAATGATGTAACTTGGACATCGGTGAGAGAGAGAGTGAAGCTCAGCCTAAGCTGGAAGAACAATATCTGTTGGTTGAGGGAGATATTCTGGCGAGGACAAATCCTCTGATGTTGTCTAAGTCGTACTTGGGAATCAAATCCACCTGAGCAATGCCTCCGTTCACTGCTTCATCTGAAAAGCAGCATGCAGAGCTCCCTCAGGACTTCATTGAAGTGTGAGACGAAATTCTCAGCTCAGGTCCTGGAGCAAGTTGCCTAAACTCTCTTCTTTGACTACTCTTGGTCGACGTGTTAAAGCTCGCTTGGTTTTTCTACTAATAACAAGAAAACAAGAAAAAATGTATTAAAGTATTAAAGATCCTTTATCGATTGCTTCTCACCACGTGGCTGGGGGAGACCAGCAATCCCGAGTGTGTGCTTACACACTGGGCAGTGCTGCAAGCGCTCTCCTGTGTGATTACACAAACCAAGGCTTTTTGTATCCCGTTTTAAAAAAAGAGGTGTTTCCTGCAGCTTCGTGTGCAATTGCCCCCAATTCAGTTACTGCTCGGACATGTTGGGACAAACCTTTAGTCACATGCACTCATTATCTTGCTGTTCTTAGTTTCTTTATTTTCTTTGTTTACACTTGGCCATGCCCAAGCTAAAAACAATGACTGCAGATGCTGGAAACCAGATTCTGGATCAGTGGTGCTGGAAGAGCACAGCAGTTCAGGCAGCATCCGAGGACAGGCAAAATCAACGTTTCGGGCAAAAGCCCTTCATCAGGAATGATGAAGGGCTTTTGCCCGAAACGTCAATTTTGCCATGCCCAAGCTAACCACACCCTGCCCCAACACCATTTTGTTTAACATATCAGATATATCAGTTTCAAGCAAGCTAAAATGTATCCTAAAATGTACCATTCTTACAGACGATTCCAGTGCATCCACTGCTGACCTTCCACTGCTTATCTCTGATCAAATTTAAATTACTGTGAACTTTGCTAATTGTGCCCTTATTAACATCAAGTGTGCAGAGAAGATTTACAAGGATGTTACTGAAACTAGAGGGTTTGAGTTATAAGGAGAGGCTGGTTTGGCTGGAACGTTTCTCGCTGGAGTGCCAGAGGCTGAAGGAGGTTTGTAAAATCATGACAGGCACAGATAAGGTGAGTAGCCAAGGTCTTTTCCCCAGTTCAGAACTAGAGGGCATAGGTTTAAGATGAGAGGGGAAAGATTTAAAAGGGTCCTGAGGGGCAACTTTTTCACACAGAGGGTGGTGCGTATATAGAAGGAGCTGGTAGAGGAAGTGATAGATGTGAGTACAATCGCAATATTTAAAACACATTTGGACAGGTATATGGATAGGAAAGGTTGAGAGGGTTACGGGCCAAATGGAGACAAATGGGGCTGATTTAGTTGAGGAAACCTTGTTTGCATGGGCAAGTTGGGCCGAAGAGTCTGTTTCCATGCTATACATCTCTCTGATTCTTCTTTGCCCAATATCCTGCCCTTGCTGACTCATATAGGCTCCTGTTTAAGCAATGCCCCAATTTTTTTAATCAGTGGGTTTCAAATCCCTCCATGGTCTCATCTTCCCGTTTTCTGTAATCCCCTCCACTGCTAATTGTGTTCCCTTGTGGGTGGCTGTGCCTTCACTGCCTTGGATCTAAGCTCTGGAATACTTTTACTCAGCCTCTCTCCCTCTCCACTGCCCTTTAATATCTTCATGAATACGGACCTCTTATTCTGTCCATTGTCAGTCTGAGAATTTAATACAATGACTTTTTTTTTGATAACTTTTCAATGAAACACCATTGGCCCTTTTTTAAAACTATAATAAAATGATCTAAATACAAATACTGTACTCTAAACTCAAGTTATGGTGTGGTTGTTAAATTATCAGTATTCAGACATTGGGACAAGATTATTCCCAATGAAATAAGACAGCAACTGGGGAACTACTGGGTTGTAGTAGCATAAAGCTAAAGCCTTCTAATATTTTAGTGGGACTCATGTAAATGGAAGCCGCCAACCATCACCAACTACCAACTTTCCAGAAGGCTGTTTTTAAAATGAATGAAATTTCTGAGATGGTACAGAGGCTCAGTATTTAGCATTGCTGCCTCACAGCACTAGGAATCTTTTTTTCATCCTCGGATGACTGTCTGTGTGGAGTTTACACATTCTCCCCGTGTCTGCGAGGATTTCCTCCCACAGGTCAAAGATGTGTAGGTTGGGATGGATTAGTTGTGGGAAAGGCAGGGTTACAGCAGTAGGGTCAGGGGTTGGGTCTGGGTGGGATGATCTCTGGAGTGTCGGCAGGGACTCGATGGGCTGAATGGTCTGCTCCCGCATTGTAGGGACTCTATGATACCTTTTTTGCAAAGGCACACTGTGCAATTATTATAATTACAAATCTGGAGTTCAAACAAAAGTGTAGGAATTCTTGTGTACTTTAGCAATAATAAGGTATGTTTTCCAACACAATGCTAAACAGTAATTCATTCCAGAAATCCTTTTCAATGACCTTTGTCAATGCATCAAGTTCAATGGTGTGGTGTTGACTAGCACCACAGCACCACCTGACTTGCAGTTACAATCTCCCAGGGGTCAGTAAGAAGTGAACTTCATACATTTGAAAAGTTGCAGAATTAACAAAGCAGGAACGTAATGCAGACAGTAAATGGTACACTGACAGGAAACACACACTACCTCTTTATGCAAGACTTCAGGCTTTGTTTGTTAATTAACAATGTTAAGTCTCTGTGACTTTTCAGTTTTTTTCCCCTGTTTTCTTTAATGCAGGCGTATCCACTAGAATATCTATCTCAAGTTATGAACTGACCTAATTTAAAGATTTGTGATTAGCATAAGAAAGAGATTCTGACAAGCAGAAAGCAATATAAACAAGTCAAATACAATTTCTGTCAAACCAAAACAATTCTCAAATGTTTACTTAGAAGGAGCAGGCAATTTTCAGAGTCAGTTTACAGTAGATCCCATAGCCAATTTTACAATAGTTTCAGGCTGTAATTTAGCAATTGTTGGTTTGTAATATGTACTTATTTCGTACAGATATGTGTAAATGCAATTTAGTTGGAATGAGCAAAATCTGGTGTGAAACTTGCAAAGTGGAAATTTATGATCTCCAAGGAATTTGAGAGGCAAGGTATCCCACAAAGGTGGGCGAAAGTGGGTACAGATGCTGGAGATTAGAGACAAGATTAGAGTGGTGCTGGAAAAGCACAGCAGGTCAGGCAGCATCTGAGGAGCAGGAAAATCAACGTTGTGGGCCAAAGCCCTTCATCAGGAAGCAGGAAAATCGACGTTTCGGGCCAAATCCCTTTATCAGGAAGCAGGAAAATCGACGTTTCGGGCCAAATCCCTTTATCAGGAAGCAGGAAAATTGACGTTTCGGGCCAAATCCCTTTATCAGCTCTTCATCCCACAAAGGTAAACCTTGAGAACCTAGCAACAAGAGGAAGGGTTCTTCAATTGAAACCTATCAAACTCAATCTGCCAGTGACTAAGAAAGTGGCTGTTAATCTTAACTCTATCTACCTGTCTTGGTCCCCGTAAACTCTAGTAATGTTGCCCAAGAAAAAAAAATCAGTAATAGCTGTTTTGAAATTTTCTTGAACGGCCATGACTTCTTAGGAGCAAATTACTGAAGATGTACTGAAAACGAAAATTGCTGGCGATCACAGCGGGTCAGGCATCATCCATGCAGAGAGAGCAAGCTAACGTTTTGATTCTAGGTGACTCTTCATCAGAGCTGGAGTGAAGAGTCATCTAGGCTTGAGGTGTCAGCTTGCTCTGTCTCCATGAATGCTGCCTTACCCACTGTGATCTCCAGCATTTTTGGTGGGGGAGAGTTTCAGACCATTGGTATCCTTTATGTGAAGATGTACTTCCTGCCAGAACGTCCTGAAAGAACACACTCAAATTTCAATCTAATGGGCAGAATTTTATAGGGGTCTGAGCCACGTGGGCAATGGTGAGATGTGGAACACAATCAGACAGTAAGTGCACTGAGGGCCACCTCAGTTTTGAGATGATCTCACTTCATCATTAATGCTTTTCACAAACGGTGTGGTGAGATTCTTGCTGTTAGTGATGTCATTATAGATTGTTCAATGTCTTGCTAACAGCCCAACTCACCTCATCAATGTTCAGTTTCCTTTTTAGCGAACTCTCCAAATCAGGAAAACTTGATAAGGAAACCAGGGCTGGAGGATCTGCGCTTTCAGGAGAGGCTGAATAGGCTGGGGCTGTTTTCCCTGGAACACCAGAGACTGAGGGGGGTAATCTTATAGAGGTTTATAAAATCATGAGGGACATGGATAGAATAAATAGTCTTTCCCCTAGGGTGGGGGAGTCCAGAACTAGAGGGCATAGGTTTAGGGTGAGAGAGGAAAGATATAAAAGGGACCTAAGGGGCAATTTTTTCACACAGAAGGTGGTGTGTATGGAATGAGCTGCCCAAGGAAGTGGTGGAGGCTAGTACAACTGCAACATTTAAAAGACATCTGGATGGGTATATGAATAGGAAGGTACTGGCAAATGTGACTACATTAGGTTAGGATATCTAGTCGGCATGGACGAGTTGGACCGAAGGGTCTGTCACCATGCTGTACATCTCTATGACTCTAAATTTTGCTTCAAAAACATTGTGTGCTCAGGGACACGCACTCAGTTTGTGGAGTGGATCCCCATGCTCGTTGCTCGTGATAGTAGTGCTACCTCATTCTGAGGAGAAAGTGAGGTCTGCAGATGCTGGAGATCAGAGCTGAAAATGTGTTGCTGGAAAAGCACAGCAGGTCAGGCAGCATCCAGGGAACAGGAGAATCGACGTTTCGGGCATAAGCCCTTCTTCAGGGATTCCTGGAAAACCACAGCAGGTCAGGCAGTATCTGAGGAGCAGGAAAATTGATGTTTCGGGTGTGGTCTGACGATGGGGGAGTCCAAAGACCTGCATATCCTTGTTGGAGTGGGAGGGGGAGTTGAAATGTTGATCCACAGGGTGGTTGGGTTGGTTGGTCCGGGTGTCCCAGAGGTGTTCTCTGAAATGCTCCGCAAGTAGCCGGCCTGTCTCCCCAATATAGAGGAGGCCACATCGGGTGCAGAGGATGCAATAGATGATGTGTGTGGAGGTGCAGTTGAATCTGTGGCGGATATGGAAGTTTCCTTTGGGGCCTTGGAGGGAGGTGAGGGGGGAGGTGTGGGCGTAAATCTTGCACTCCTGCGGCTGCAGGGGAAGGTGCCGGGAGTGGAGGTTGGGTTGGTGGGGGGTGTGGATCTGACGAATCCATCGAATTCAGCACCGCCTTCCTAACCTGCAATCTTCTTCCTGACCTCTCCGCCCCCACCCCAGTCTGACCTATCACCCTCACCTTGACCTCTTTCCACCTATCACATTTCCGATGTCCCTCCCCCAAGTCCCTCCTACCTACCTTTTATCTTAGCCTGCTGGACAAACTTTCCTCATTCCTAAAGAAGGGCTTATGCCCGAAACGTCGATTCTCCTGTTCCCTAGATGCTGCCTGACCTGCTGTGCTTTTCCAGCAACACATTTTCAGCTACCTCATTCTGAGCCTACCTGAATGCTCACAGCATCCCTCCATTGCCTTGTCAGACCTTGCACTTTTGCTCTTTGTCCCCACAACCAGGCTCATTTACTTCTGTCTTGCCTTGCCATTTTGTGGAGCCCTAAAAAAAGGAAACTTGTCATATTTGCAAGCAGGCCTCAGTCAAGCCAAGAGGGATAGCCTTCACCCAAGGGTTGCTGATGCTGTAGATCATCGTCACCCTTCTGAGAGTGGTCAGAATCAGGGTCCTCTCATCACAAGGGCCAAAAAAGGGCAGCGCGCAGCCTGCTTTCTCTTTCTGCCCCAATGTGGGCTTTTTCTCTCCAGGAATGAGGGAGAGGCAGGTATGAGGGGACAAATAAGTAAGCTGCACAGATTTTCACTGTTGGTGGAGGTGGTGAGATGTCCTGGGGAGTCAGTCCACAGCATAGAGGGTGTGCAGGGTTTGTGGTGTTCTGGGTCCGGATGAGTGAGAGTGAGTGGGGCAATGATGAGAGTGGCAGAACATGAACCTTGGTGGGAGATTGGGATAGTAGCAGAGAGACAGTGAATGTGAAGTGGAGAGACGATGATGAAAGTTACTCTACTGGAGTACAGAGGACATTGACCTTCTTCCCCCAGTGCTGAGCCTTCCTCCAAATAGATGGGATTGGTTGAACCCAGTTGGTAATTTGGCCTCTACTACTGGGTCCTGCGGGCAGAGGAAGCTTTATAGCAGCCCTGTCCAGCAAATGTTTTGGTTAGCTTCCCACAAAGTGGAGTGACATTCCCCCCTTCCCCCCATTTATGGTGTCTGGGACAAATACCAGGAACCGCCTAGGGCATATTGAGACTGACAGTGTTTGTCTAGGTTCACAGTGGCTTTTCAAACATATAATGAGTGCAAGGAATGTTAGTCTTGACAGATATCTGCTGAGTGTCAAGGTGTTCAGATAATGGCTCATGGTAAGATGGGGTGGAATTGAGAGATGCCATAGGTATGTGGTAGCTAATGAATGAAGATGGTTTGGTAAGATATGAGAGAACTCGCTAAGCATTGTGGTGAAGCATTTCCTTCACAACTCAATGCAATTCAAACTTAGCCCAAAAAACACAAGATTCAGTTCTGTCCCTCTTTTTTGCTTGAATCCCCAGAATTGAAGTGAACCAAGCTTCAGTTTTACTTGGCTGCAACTTTATAAGTTTGAATATTGTGATTAAACTTGACAGATGGGCTTCAGTATCATATTGAACAGTGTTACTCTGTGTTTTAGTGGTGAATTTGTGGGTTCGGCTTAGGGATTTGCCTGAATATGGCAGCTGTCATGTTATACATACAGGTCAACTAATTAATTGCTTGCCAGGGATTGATTAACTTTGCGGATTTGTTTATTTAAACCAGTAAAATTCAATACATGTTGTGTAGCAAACATGGCAGCAAACACACTGATTTCTGTGGGTGCAGTTTGCAGATAGGCCATAGGCCAACCCCCAAGCAGAATCTGTTGTATACATACAGCCTAATGGGGCTTTTGTGGCCTAGTGGTAATCTCCCAACTTCTGGGCCAGGAGGTCTGGGTTCAAGTCCTACCTGCTCCAGAGTTATGTCATAGCACTTCTGAACAGGTTGATTAAAAATGTCTACTTACCGCACATGGGGTCCTTGCAGGTTTTTCAAAGGCAACGTACACACACAACAGCGATTTTGATATAAAAGCAGTAGTTGGTGGAATTAAAACATTTTAATGTAAAATAAAATACAATTGAAAAGAGACCATTTGACCCATCTCCTTCCTCCAGAATCCTTCAATGATTATTCTGTCAGATTTCTTTTCACTAACATGATATGGTCCTTTGCTTAATTGTACACATTCCCCCTTTTCATCCTTGAAAGAAATATCTCTTAATATCGCTCGCCCCAACCTAATGCGACTCCCCTTTGATTTCACATTAATTGTTCTTCAGCATCAGTGTGAAACATTCTGTATTCTTCAGGGTCAAGATAGGAATAGAGAGTGGAAGGGATGCATTGAAGTTACTCTGCTATGTTGGAGGGACTGATGGAGTCATAGAGTCGTACAGTACGGAAACAGACTCATCGATCCAACCAGTCCACGCTGACTGTGTTCCGAAACTAAACTAGTCCCACCTGCCTGCATATGGCCCATATCCCTCCAAGCCTTTCATATTCATGAACTTATCAAAATGTCTTTTAAATTTTGTGATTGTACCAGCATTCATCACTTCCTCTGGCAGCTCATTCCAAAAGCGAACCACTTTGTGTAAAAACAAAAAGTTGCCCCTCATGTGCCTTTTCATTTTTTTCTCATCTCACCTTTTAAGTGTTGTAACTTTATCTGTGTCTACATCTTCCTCTGGCAGTTTTTTCTAGATACAAACCCCTCTGTGTGAGAAAATTGCCTCAAGTCCCTTTTAAATATTTCCCCTCACCTTAAGCTTATGCTCCCCTCCCCACTATTCTTTCACCTGCACTCGGGAAACAACCTTGGCTATTCACCTTATCTATGCCCCTCATGATTTTATAAAACTCTGTAAGGTCACCCCCTCAACCTCCCCTGCCCCAGTGAACAAAATACCAGTCTTTCCAGTCTAGTTTTGTGTCTCAAACCCTCCATTTCCAGCAACATCCTGGTAAATCTTTTCTGAATCCTCTCCAGTTTAATAATATCCTTCCTACAACAGGGTGACAAGAATAACACACAGTACTTCAGAAGAGGCCTCACTAACATCCTGTACAACCTCAACATGATGTGCCAACTCTAAGATCTGAGCAATGAAAACAAGCATGTGAAATGTCTTCGTAACCACCCTGTCTACCTATAATGCAAATTTCAAAGAATTATGTGCCTGAACCCCTTGGTCTCTATGTTCTACAACACTACCCAGGATCCTACCTTCAATTGTATAAGTTCTGTCCTTGTTTGTATGACCAAAATGCAATACCTCACATTTATCCAAATTAAACTCCATCTGCCACGCCTCAGGTCATTGACCCAACCGATCAAGTTCTCTTTGTCATCTTAAATAACCATCTTCACTGTCCACTGGACCACAATTTTGATATCATTTGCAACCTTACTAACGATGCCTCCTATATTCTCATCTAAATCATTTATACAAATAACAAACAGATGTGGACTCAGCACTGATCCCTATGGAACACCACTGGTCACAGGCTTCCAGTCCAAAAAGCAACCCTCCACCACTACCCTCTGTCCTTGATCATAAATCCAATTTTGTATCCAATTGGCAAGCTCACCCTGAATCCCATGTGATCTAATTTACTAATTAGTCTACCATGTGGAACCTTGTCAAAGCTTTTACTGAAGTGTTATAGCGTCAGGAAGTATGCTCCAGTTTTTTTTTTGTAATATTGGCTTTCTTTCTCTGGGGAGATGGATGTGCTGTGGAGTTGCTGAGAAGCATCATTTTCTACATTTTTATCCCTCTCTCAGCTGAAAGTAAACTGCTGTTTGCTACACAAAACAGAATGCAAATAGTACCACTGATCTGCTCTGAATTGATAACGCTTTACAATGGCTGCCATGCTGATGCAGGTTAATGTGTGAATCAGTGAGTTCATGCACACATGTCTTGACTTGGTGATTTGACTATGTGAAGATAAATGGTTCATTTTCCCACTTGTTAAAGCAGCAGCAGAATTGCAGAATCAAAGTCTCACCCAAGAGAATCTGAGAATGCAATTCCATTGTCATAAACTTAGAAAGAGGGAGAATCATTGTTAGTGAGACACACATTCACAGGCTCCTGTTGACAGGTATTAGTTCAATCAAGCTTACATTCTCGGACTAAATTCTATTCAGATCTACAAAAGGTGTTAAGGATAGGAGTCTGTGGAGTGCAATGTCAGCTTTTTTACATTTATGGGATCTCAGAATCCTACAGCACAGAGAGAGATATTTCAGCCTAGTGTCCCAGTGTTGGTTCATTGAAAGAGCTAGATCCTACATTCTGAGTTTCTGTAATTAACTCTTTGAGGTCCTTGTGTTCACATACCTATTCACTCCCTTTTAAAATTATTTATGGAATCAGCTACTACTGCCTTATCTGATAGAGAGTCTGAGGTTCCAATGAAACCATCTCCTCAAAATCTTTCCCTGTGACTTTAAATTTGTGACCTCTTAGTCACTTTTCAATCAAAGGGAATAGTTTCTGTCTGCATCAACTTTATCAAAACCTCGATTAATTTGTTTCTTAATTTTCCCTGTTCCAATGGGGACAGTCTTAACATGTTCAACGTTCCTCCATAACAAAAGGCCTTCATTCTACTAAACCACCTCAGTACCATTTAACGGCCTTTAGATGTTTCTTTGAATAGTGTGGAGCAGAATTGTCCACAATATTGCAACTAGGACCCAACCAGAGTTGGATAAAATCCCTGCGTTGTTTTCTTTAATTCTGCAGAGGATGTGGCTGTCACTAGTTGGACTAGGATCTCTTGCCTATCACTAATTGCCCAGAGGATGGTTAATAGATAACAATATTATTGTGAGTCTGGAGTACCATGTAGGGCAGACCAGGCAAGAAAGGCAGGTTTCTTACCCAAAGAACATTAGCGAAACAGCTGTATTTTTATAATTATTGACAGTGTTGGCATGATGCTGACTATTCCATTTTTTTTTGGTGAGTCTAACCATTAATTTGGTGTTCTGGATTACTGCACTTATATCATTACCATGATGCCACAGCTGCCTAAAAAGGAGGCTTTTTTGCCAAATATGCCTGTACCAGCCCAGAGACCTCAAACTTTCTTTGTTTTTATGTATTATGCCATTACTTACAATGCCAACATACTGTCATGATGTGAGAAATAAGAGACAGTTCCCTTTCCACTACATAATATCCATAAAACCTGAGCAGAATGGCATGCCAACTTGACCACGTGGACGGAGATGTCGCTGACACTCACAGAAGTGAATCAGAATGCAGCAGACTTAGAAATCGTTTGCCACATTTCCATTTTCTAGGTTGGAATATATGTTAATCCATCTCTGGTCTGGAAGCAGGGATTAGTTTAATTGAAATGTAGTCATGGCTTTTGGAATGTGTTAAGTCTCACGTTGCCTACTGAATCCTTAACAACCTGAAATGTGTCAGTGACAGGAAATGGAACATATCAGTTCTGACATCTGTCAAACTTTTCCAGTTCAAGCATGACGAAGCTGAAAACCGATTACACGTGGTGTCACTAGCAGACTCTGCTGGTTATGCATGACGAGACTGGAAGTGGACCAAAGTTTCCCTTGCCTGTCTCTCACTGTTTAATTGCCTTTGTCCTTCTCTCCTTGCCTTTAACTGGCACTTGATCAATTGCAGATCTGGCAGAGCCATTGCAGTGCTCCACTGGTTCAAGAGACAGTTCAGATTGTACTTGAGTACAACAGGAATAAAGCTGCAAAGATCCTCCAGATGAGCATTGTCACAGTCTGAGGGAATCAGAGGGAAGTATAGACATTGGGCACAATTGCCAATTGCCAATCTGAATCTCTGCTCATTGATGGGGTTTCCATTCAATTAAATCCCATTAGTTGTGATGCTCCACGTGTGAATCTTTGTGATAATGTGTTATTTTATCATTTCGGGGCAAGGATATCTCGTATGCAGAAGTAGCACAAGAGCACTGCAATGCCTTTGGTTATTTTCTCATTTGCAGAGTAATTCAGTTCCCAAATGCTGACATAATAACCCCAGGCTGTCTCAAAACCAAGCAATCATTGCTGGTCTTCAGCATATGGGATGAACAGAACCTTTAAGGATACCATTCAATTCTTGGAGGTTTTCAGGACGGTGATGGAAACTGATGACTTTCATCAGACAAAGTTCCCTGGGGCAAGGAGTTCACACAAGTTAAAGATTAGGAAATTCTATCGCCATCATGTTGGGATTTGTGTCAGCTATACACTTGACAAGACAGGCAGATAATTGGTTTATTGAGAAATCATCATGACGGCAAACGCTGAATTGTAGAGGCACTACTAGCAAAACAAATAATAATGATACATAACATAATATGAACAATTATTAAAATAGACAAGTGAGGTAAAAATGGTAAAATTAATGTGTAATTATCATTATCCCAGTATACAAATAATTATAGCACTTATCAAAATACTGGTTGTCATAATTTATTAAATAGAAGTGAAAGTCCTACTGCTCTCTGCATTTTATATTAAATTTCATAGTTCATATTGTAAAATTAGAATAATTGAGTTTGCAATTATTTACACATTATTGATGAGTTTCATAAAGTAGGGAACTGGACTGTCTCATAATCTATTTGTTCTGTGGCTCTTTTTAGTGCAAAAGCAGCCGCTAGCGCTTCCAAATAAACTTGTTGGACTATAACCTGGTGTTGTGTGATTTTGTACATCCCAGTCCAACACCGGCACCTCCAAATCAAAAGCAGTCGTTACAGTCAGTGTACCCACTGTTCTTCACTATTCCTGATTGATGCCAGCCTTGTCTGAAAACTGCCCCATTGCTTGTCATTAAGATTCTCTTGCTCAGTTGGGACCAGGTTTTGATTTGACTTTTTATTGTCGCATGTATCAAGATACAGTGAAAAATATTATTTTGTGTGCTCACTAGACAAAGCATACCATATATAAATACATCAGGGTAATAGAGCAGTATACAGTGTTATAGCTACAGAAAAGGTGCAGAGAAAGATCTATTCAAATATGATGTGGAGGTGCCAGTGTAGGACTGGGATGGACAATGTTTAAAAATCGCATAATGCCAGGTTATAGTCCAACAGGTTTATTTGGAAGCTTTTACTTTCATAGAAACCTGTTGGGCTATAATCAGGTGTTGTGTGATTTTTACCTTTGTCCAACTCTAACATGTAAGAGTGCCGTTTATAAGTCTGGTGACAGTGGAGAAGAAGCTGTTCTTTAATCTGTTGGTGCGTCTTTTCAAACTTTTGTGTCTTTTGCCTAATAGAAGAGGCTGAAAGAGTGTAACCAGTGTGGGCGGGTTGGCTGATTTCCCATGGCAACGGGAAGTTAAAATGGTGTCAATGGAAGGAAGGCTGGTTTACGTGATGGACTGGGCTGTGTTCACAGTTCTCTGCAATTTCTTGTGGTCTTGGGCAGGGAAGTTGCCATACCAAGCTGTGATGCAGCTGGAAAGGATGTTTTCTATAGTGCATCTCTAAAAATTGAGAGAGTCATTGTGGACATGTTGAATTTCTTTAACCTTTGGAGGAAATAGAGGTGTTGGTGTGCTTTGTTGACTAGGTAAAAGCAAGGACTGCAGATGCTGGAAACCAGATTCTAGATTAGAGTGGTGCTGGAAAAGCACAGCAGTTCAGGCAGCATCCGAGGAGCAGGAAAATCGATGTTTCAGGCAAAAGTCCTTTGTTGACTGTAATGTTGAAATGGATGGATCAGGATGGATTGTCTGGTGGCATTTACTCCCAGGAACCCGAAGCTCTCTTCAACCTCCACCTCAGCACCATTGACAAAGACAGGGGTCTGTCTTCCACTCTTCTTTCTGAAGTTGATGACCAGATCTTTCATTTTGCTGACATTGAGGGAGAGATTGTTGCCTTTATACCATGCCAATAAGCTATCTATCTCCTTCCTGTGCTCTGTCTCATCAGTGTTTCACCCACTACGATGGTGTCATCAACTAACTCACCAATACTGGGCCTAATTATTATGAAAGATCAGAAAATTGCAGGAAAACTTCCAATGCCCCTTAAAGCCAGAGACTTAGACATTTTACTTGACTGTGCTTTTACACAACAAGCTTTTTTATTACACAGCAGTTTTAATTAAAAATATAGTATGTGACCCCAATAACGATGGAGTAACAGACTAGAGCACTGAAATAATATTCACAAATTTAATGGCACTGGCAGATTGAGAGAAGTTGTGAAAACTTATCATTCTTAGAGCTGTTAATAACAATAAAATCAGTGAGAGAATTTATAAGATTTGGTTACATATTGCACAGTCTATAATCTTCAGCATGAGTAATAAAACAATTACAATTTACAAATATTTAATTGCTCCTGGATAGAAGTACATAAACCATATGTCAAGAAAATTGATTACAAATACAATGTGTTTGATAGTAATTTTATTTCAACATTTCATTAGTGGGAGGTATTTTGGCACAGACTGGAAGCTTTGAGTTCAAGTCCCTGGTTTAAAAACAGAAATTGCAGAAGGTCCAGCAGCATCTGTAGAGAGAAAGTGGTTCACATTTTGAGATCTTCAGAATTCAAAACGTCCGTTTGTAATAGAACCAAATAGGTTGAACATCAATTTGGGACATCCTTCCAGCACATAACAATGGCAGGAGGTAAAAGATTCCTGGTCAATCATTTGAGGGAAAGAAATTCCTGGTCAATCATTTGAGGGAAAGAAATTCAAAGCCTCTACTTCATTTCTTAAGACCATAATAAACATTTAGATTCACAGAATCTCTAAAGTGGGGAAGCAAGCTATTCAGCCCATCAAGCTTCTGAAAAGCATCCCACCCACACCCATGTCCCTACCTTGGAACCCTGCATTTAGCATGGCTAATCTATCTAACTTGTACATCTCTGGACACTATGGATAATTTAGTACAGCCAATCCATCTAACATCTTTGGAATATGGGAAACAACAGGAGCTCCCAGCAGTAACCCATGCAGACACTGGAAGAACGTGCAAACTCCACACAGACAGGTGCCTAAGGGTGGAATCGAACCCACATTCCTAGTGCTGTGAGGCAGTTGTGCTTCCTGCTGAGCTACCATGCTGCCCAGTGCAATGGAAAGAAAAATGGAGCCCTTTTCATCATTATCCAGAGCTCTAGAGTACAGCATGCATCATGTTGCCATTTAGAACATGTGCGGGCTCAAAGGACCAAATAGGATAGATCGTTGGTGATATATACTCCCAGGAATTTGAAGCTCTCTTCCACATCAACCAATTACACCTTCTACCTCCACCAATTTTCTATGTTTCTATCATATTGACATACAACCACTCAAAATCCTTGGAGAGGTTATTTGACTTGGTTATTTGGATGGACAGTGTGGATCAGATTGGCATGAAGAGCATAGATTTAGATCCCCATTCTGGTTGGGTTGGAAATACTCCACCGATACGGGTTGGAGCTGCAGTGAACCGGAAATGATTTAATTAGCACTTGGAAATGTGAAATTCAAAACAGAAACAGATTAGCCATGATCTTATTGCGAGGCAGAGAAAGCTCAAAGGGCCAAGCAGCCACCTTCTGCTCTTCATTCATACTTTTGCACTTAAGTTTAGGTGAACCTTGTGAAGAGATTCTATCTTGAATTGACAAACTATTTTTATTTTTCCTGTTATGAAGATGTGGGTGTACTGTACATTTAAGAGAGCTATTCTCCAGGCAGTCTGGTTTAGTGGTCCCTATCCAATTGAGAAAAAGTGGAGTCAGGTGAACTATTAAGTAAAGATGCCAGACAAAAAAAAAGCTATTAGATATGTCATGTGAAAATGTTTAAACCATATTGTATTAGAGAGAAAGAACTGGAGAAAGAACAGGTGTTAGTTATTTGATGTGCCTCAAAATAGATTGAAAAATGAAGAAGTCCTTGAGGACTTGGATAGGTTAGTAAGCTATCTGTCTCAGGAGCGTAGAATGCAGTTGAAAGATTTGTTATTGCAGTATAAGGATATATGTAAGAATCAGATGGGGAGGACTAATGCTATTGTGCATGAAGTATACGCAGGGACTACTGCTCCAATAAAACAACATCCCTATTGGCTTAATCCCTTCAAAGCCAGACAGGTCCAGATGGAAGTGGAGGCTATGCTCGACGAAGACATCATCAAAACAAGCCTGTGGAGTTCACCTATCATCTTAGTTGCCAAACTGGACAGGACTTAATGATTCTGCATGGATGATTGGAAGGGCAATGCCGTTGCAAAATCGAACTCATATCCAATTCCTAGATTGGAGGACTGTATCTAGAAAGTCGGGCAAGCCAATTACACCACCAAGTTGGACTTAATGCATGGTTACTGGCAGGTATCTTTATCAGAGATGGCAAAAGAAATCTCTGTGTTTGCAACCCCACATGGGTTATATCAGTTTAAAGTGATGCCCTTTTGAATGAAGAACGTGCCCGCCACATTCCTTAGACTCATGAACAGAGTTGTGACTGGGTTAATGCAGTCTATTTGGACGGTGTAGTGATCTTTAGTAAGTCCTGGAAAGATGACATGGTACAGTTGGCAGAGCTCTTTGAATGACTACGAGAAGCAAAACTGGTCATAAACTTAAATAAAACGGCATTCGCGAACGCAGAGGTGACATCCTTGGGACATAACATCGGTCATGGAAGCTTGACCCCATGGAATGCAAAAACAAAGGCCATGGAGGAATTTCCACGACCAACCTCAAAGAAAGAGGTGCTTTGATTCTTAGGACTCATCGGATTCTATCGGAAGTGTAGTGGCACCATTAACCAATTTGTTAAAGAACACAACGTTTTGGTGAACAGAACAATGTCAGGAGGCAGTCAACCATTTAAAATCAATATTAACCACCAAACCACCTTTAGCTAGACCAAACTTTTCAAAACCTTTTAAAGTCACCATCGATGGTCGTGACATAGGAGTTGGAGCTGTACTCCTACAGGAAGATGAAGATGGGATTGAACTGCCAGCTGGTTACTTTTCGAAGAAGATCAACATCCACCAGAGGAAATACTCCATGATTGAAAAAAGAATTATTGAGTTTGGCACTGGCCTTACAACATTTTAATGTGGATGTCACAAACAATATGTTGGATACGGTTGTGTACTTGGATCACAATCCTCTTGCATTCTTAAAATGCTTCAAAGACAAGAATTGGAGTCTTCTGTTACAGACTTTTAATTTACAAATCGTACATGTTGTGGGTTGTAAGATTGTAATTGCATTATCGTGAATTTCACTGATAAAGTTTAGATGAGATTTGTCTTTATTTAATATTTTATTTCAACATGTTATATGTACAGATATATGAGAAAATGTTTCTGTGGACTTAGATTAAAGTTATCAGTAAGTTAAAGGAATGTGTTTAAAGAATATCAAAAAATGAAGCCATCTTCTTATTATGATGGTTCATTTTTTTTCTTAAAGAGAGAGGTGTTATGAAGATATGGGTGTACTGTACATTTAAGAGAGTTAAAAGCTCACAGAACTACCTGATGCAGCACCAAGTGTTCTGAACAAGATATAATGTAACATTTGATTGAACAACTTGATTAACTTGTTGCCTGGAGATGACAAAACAAATTAAAATTAGGCTAATCAGTTTAAATTATACCCCAAATAATACCAAACTCTAATCAAGTTTGAATTTAGTATATTGGCAATCTTAAAAGCCAATGACACAATCTAATGTTTTGGGGATATAAGACTAGGGAAAACTGAACAGTTGGGAGGAGAACTGCCAAGCCACCAAAATCTGCAGACTATCCAGAGAATAGCTCTCTTAAAAGTACCTTTATTGATCAGTAACTTATGAAACAAAAATTCCGAAGAAGAAGAAAAGAAGACAGAGGGAGACATAATGAGAAGATTCAACATCTGGCTGGTTTTGAAAAGTTGAATTTTAGTAAATCTTAATTGGGGGTTTTATTGGACTATTGTTATAGAAGGGAAATTAAACGATAGGTTAGAGGAATGAGTTGTAAATTGTTGTTAGTTAATCATTATACTTTAAGAAATAAAGTTGTTAATTTTTACTTTAAATACTTCTTGGCCTCTCGAATTTTCACAGTTTACTACACAGAATAAATCTTTTCTGTTTAAATCAAGTCGGTGATTTTATCCCGTGTTGTAACATTCCAAAAGGACTGATGACACAATCTGAGCCAGTTAGGTATATCACTGGGAGAATGATTTTGGCTGTTCCATACCACGCAGGCAATTTCACAATGGAAATGAACATCTGGAAGTCATTTGAGGATGCTCTCGGTTAAACCTGGGATGATTTAAAAGGGGGGAGAGTGAGACAAAATAGTTTAGAAAGGAAGTTTCAGATTGTAATGGCACAAGGGTTGAAAATTGAACAGACTGCGGACGCAATAAATCAGAAACAAAAACAGAGATTGCTGAAAAAAGCTCACCAGCAGACCTGGCAGTATCTGTAGAGAGAAGCTGGAGTTAACATTTCGAGTTGAGTGACCCTTCCTCAGAGCTGAGGATTGAAAATTGTTGCCAATGCTCACGATCCTTCGAGCAGATAAAAGGAGATCTTCGTGGATACATGCTTCATCTTTAATTATTCATCCATAGGATGTAACCATTGTTGACATGATATGCATTTACCACTCACTCATAATTGCCCTTAAGAAGGTAGTAAGCTACTTTCCTGGATATAATTGAATGACTTGCTAGTTCATGTCAGGGGGCAGTTGAGAGTAAATTGCATTATTGTGATTCAAGACCAAAATATTCAAACAGAAGGAGGCTGTGCAGACACTTGAGCCTGATGCTCAATGAGATCACGGTTGACTTAATAATCCTTAGTTCTGCAGAAAAGAATTGCACATATTTACTATCCCCCGAGAGAAGAAATTCCTCCTTATATCTGTACAGACCAGCCCCTTGCTATAAGATTATGTCCTCTGGTCCTAAACTCTCCCACAGTGAGAAATGGCCTTTTCACATCCCCCCCATCAAGTCCCCTAAGAATCTTGTGTATGCTGTGGTTCTGTTCGCCGAGCTGGAAGTTTTTGTTGCAAACGTTTCGTCCCCTGTCTAGGTGACATCCTCAGTGCTTGGGAGCCTCCTGTGAAGTGCTTCTGTGGTGTTTCCTCCGGCATTTATAGTGGCCTGTCCCTGCCGCTTCTGGTTGTCAGTTTCAGCTGGGACAACACTACCATTATAGGGCAAGCGAAACAAAGAACAGCCAGGGAATTCCTAGAAGCTTGGCACTCATCCACAAACTCCATCAACAAACACATAGACCTGGACCCAATATACCGGCCACTACAGCGGACAGCTGAAACTGACAACCGGAAGCGGCAGGGACAGGCCACTATAAATGCCGGAGGAAACACCACAGAAGCGCTTCACAGGAGGCTCCCAAGCACTGAGGATGTCACCTAGACAGGGGACGAAATGTTTGCAACAAAAACTTCCAGCTCGGCGAACAGAACCACAGCAACAAGCACCCGAGCTACAAATCTTCTCACAAACTTTGAATCTTGTGTATTTCCATAAGGTAACCTCTCATTCTTGCAAACCCCAATGAGGATAGACCTGCTGAACTTGGATGCTTTTTTTTGTGATTTATGCACAAGGACTCCCAAATCCCTCTGCACTTTAGCTTTCTGCAATCCTTTTCCTTCGAAGTAATATTCAGCTCTGCTATACTTCCTGCCAAAGTTATATCTTCAAATCTTCCCCATTGCTGTTCATCTGCCAAGTTATTACACATTCACTTAAAAACGCACATAAGACTGTGACCTCTATTACATTGAAGGGAAAGGACAGTTAATGCATGGCAAAACCACCAGCTGTGAGTTCTTTTCTTCCAAGCAACCCACCATCCTAACTTGGAACTATGTCACCATTCCTAAGATCTGGACTGCTGGGTCCAGATCTTAGAATTTCCTTCAACCATAGGGTGATTCAAGAACATGGTTCACCACCAACTTCTGAAGGGAAGTTTGGGACCAGCAATAATTGCTGCCCCCACTCCTAGTGAACTAATCAATAAGAACAAAAATCAATACAGTGAAAAATTATCTACGATGAAATGATATGCTACTGAAGCCCTCGTCCATACCTTTCTTGCCTCCTAGCCTCAATCGTTCCAAAGTATTCCTGCTGCTCCCCTATTTTATAAGGCAACAGTGCTGAAGCAATTACCGTTCATGTTCAGCTCCACCCATCTGTTGATGTCCCATATATTCGGTGGTTGTTTCTCCTGTCCCTATGCATGACAGTTCCTTCAGCTACACCAGCCATTGAGATATCTGTGCTCCTCCAATTCTGGGTTCTTGAGCTTTTCCAGTCATAATTCCTCCAGCATTGGTGGCTGTGCCTTCAGATACTTCAACTGTTTGCTCTGAAATTCCTCTCCTGCACCTCTCTGTCTCACTACTTTGCTTTAGTGTTTGAAGTCACGACTTAATTGTGACCTACCTAATGACCTAAAAGTTTGGTCACTTCATAACTCCTTATGTGGCTTAATGTGGGTCGACTAATACTGCATGCAAAACATAACTTTTCACTGTACCTAAGTACATGTGACAATAATAAATCAAATCAAATCAAACATTGTTTCATGAAGCTTCAGGACAGTGGTTTGGGTTGGAATGTTTCATACTTTCAAGACACTATATAAATGTAAGTTACTTTTGCTCTATGATTCTTTATTCTACCTTCAAACAATGAAATATTTGCTAAAGACATTTTCATAGCACTATTATTCCTTCAAGCTCACAGAATGTCGTATTTTCCATGATATTTCAAGTGTAATTGAAATTTCTTCCAGTATGTGACATACATGCATTCACTAGTGGTTTATTGTGGAATCTATCACTAAGAGATGGCGAGAGCATTAACTTTGTAGCAGACCTGATATATGAAGTGAATTATTTGCAATAACTTGTGCCCTATAAAATGGAGGTCTATGTTCCCAGAAGCTGTGATATGTCAAATCTACCAAACCATAACATCAGTGCTTAGCTTAGTTTTTTTTACGCAGTATGGCGCTAAATTATATTAGCAAAGGGACAGAGCACAAATCTAAACTGGTTACTTTATAAAAGTATTAGGTATTAATCAGTCTGCATGTCTGCAGTTCTAATCTAATCTTAGGAAACATATTACTACCCTTAAGGGGATGGAGAGAAGTAAAAAATGGTAATGACTCTGGTGTCAGAAATGGAAGATAGTTAAGGAAATTGGACTGGCTTTCTCTGTAAGGAGTTGGTGTCAAGGTGACCCATTTGACATTTTGAAGATGATGACATATTTTAATAGGCACATTCTTCACTGTGTCACAGGATACAAACACAAGTGAACATGCTTCAGGCAGAGGCATATGACATTTTTCAGACAATAAGAATCTGGCAGAGAAAGAGATGGAACAGAGAGTATACTGAGACTCAAAGAGTTTTGAAATGCTGAGGAAAAAGAAGACTCAGGGTAAGTTGAGTGCAGAGAGGTGGTTGTTACAAAATCTCCCGAATAACGTTGGTGAATACTATTACTTGTACTTGTGCCAACATCTTTTTTACAAAGGATAAGGGTGGGCTATAGCCTATTGCCACCCCATCTGTTCGTTCTCAATGGGTGGTTAGCACTGCTGCCTCACAGCACCAGGGGCCCGGTTTCGATTCCTGCCTTGGGCGACTGTCTGTGTGGAGTTTGCACATTCTCCCCATGTCTGTATGGGTTTCCTCCGGGTGCTCTGGTTTCCTCCCACAATCAATAGATGTGCAGGTTAGGTGAATTGGCCATGCTGAATTGCCCGTAGTGTAGATGCGTTAGTCATGGGTAAATATAAGGTTGGGGTATGGGTCTGGGTGGGTTACTCTTCAGAGGGCTGGTGTGGACTTGTTGGGCAGAAGGGCCTGTTTCCACACTGTAGGGAATCTAATCTGAAATCCGCAGAATGTATGGCTGTCAGTGTTATCACTCACTCGACAAACAATCTGCACACTGATGCTTGGTTTGTGTTCTGTCAGGTCCACTGAGCTTGTGACTTTGTTACAAACCTTGATCTCAACATGGAGAAAAGAGCTGAACTGAGTTGAGAGTGACTTGCCTTGACATTAGGGCAGCATTTGACTAACTGTCAAGACGTCCCAGCAAAACTGGAATCAATAGGAATTTGCTGGTTGGAGTAATACCTGTTACAATGAAAGATGGTTGGAGGTCAGTCATTCTAGCCACAGGACATCACTGTGAGAGTTCCTCAGGATATCTTTTTTACACAGCCCTGGAGCAGGTGGGGCTTGAACCGGGGCTTTCAAGTTTAGAGGAAGGGCCACTGCCACCACTTCACCACAAGTGGGCGGCACGGTGGCACAGTGGTTAGCACTGCTGCCTCACAGCGCCAGAGACCCGGGTTCAATTCCCGCCTCAGGCGACTGACTGTGTGGAGTTTGCACATTCTCCCCGTGTCTGCGTGGGTTTCCTCCGGGTGCTCCGGATTCCTCCCACACTCCAAAAATGTGCAGATTAGGTGAATTGGCCACGCTAAATTGCCTGTAGTGTTAGGTGCAGGGGTAAATGTAGGGGAATGGGTCTGGGTGGGTGCGCTTCGGCGGGTCGGTGTGGACTTGTTGGGCCGAAGGGCCTGTTTCCACACTGTAAAGTAATCTAATCTAATCTAAAGAGCACTTAGTTCCTCAACTAACGTTCAATGCCTAACAAGCTTGATCTGCTTAATAATTAACCTCCCCTCCATCGTAAGGTTAGAAGTAGGAATATTCATTCACAATGTTTCACACCATTCATGACTCCTCATATACTGCGGTTGTCCATGCCAAAATGCAACACGACCTGAGCAGCATTCAAGCTTAAGCTGAGAAATAACAGCTATCATTAGTGACAGACAATTACTTCCTCCAACAGTTGAGCCTTAGACAAGGTCAGTATTAGTTTTTGAACAGGAAACCATGCTCACCTTTTTATTCCTTTATTCAGTCACAGGATGAGGGTGTCACTGGCTAGGCAGCATTTATTGCCCATCCCTAATTGCCCAGAGGGCAGTTAAGAGTCAACCACATTGCTGTGGGTCTGGAGTTACATGTTGGCCAGATCAGGTAAGGTTGGCAGTTTCCTTCCCTAAAGGACATTAGTGACCCAGATGAGTTGTTTTCCCAACAATTGACAATGAATTAATGGCCATCATTAGATTCTTAATTCCAGGTATTTATTGAATTGAAATTCCAGTATCTGTGGGATTTGAACCCAGGTGCCCAGGACATTATCAGGATCTCTGCATTAACAGTCCAGCAATAATATCACTAGGCCATTGCCTCCACTATATAGCTGCAGGAGGTTTACTTTTGAGAATCTAACTGGTAAAACAGATAAGGGAGAAGCTTATGTGGTATATTTGGATTTCAAGAAGGATTTCAATAAGGTCCTACATGACATACTCATGTACAGAATTAAAGTATGCAAGATTGGGGGGTAATATACTGGCATGGATTGAGAAGTGGCCGACAGACTGGAAATAGTGTGGAAATAAGTGATTACTGGAAAACAGTCTTGTTTACATTGACCGTGAGGACCATATGTGTTTGCAGAGCCTTTGGAACATCTTGGAGTTGAATTAAAATAAAATAAGCCATTCCTATTGTTAGAGACCAGTTTTTGCGTGATCTTTTCAATGCAGCCCAGTAACAGCAGAAACCTTGCGTCGAGGTAAAATGTGGTTCCATGTACTTTACCTATCAGTCAACAAACTAATACTGTGTATTTTTTTGTTTAATTATGACTGAGGTTTGGCTCCAAATCAGATATAGTTACTTTCAAAAATCTTTCACAAGTCATCAGCCAAACCAGTGAAAGTCATAATTTTAGTTGCCCATTGGGACATTGCAGTCAAGCTCAGTTCTGATCTCACCAATGTGTATTCATGCACTTTTAATCATGTATTATAGTGTAATCGTGTCTGATTTAATCTTCTTCTGTAACTGAAAGGTGCCGTTGTCAACTGTATGAAAACAGTTATTTGTCCCAATTGGGCCAAACTCCTCCCGTTGTGTTTCATCTCACCTTATTAGCAAAGCCGCCTTGTCCTTTCTCCATTTTGTACTTAAAATTGCTTCCGTTTAAACATATATCTGCTATTTGTCTCAACCTCTCATTGTGATGGCAAGTTTCACATTCTAACTGGTCTCTGAGTTAATGATTTCCTCTTGAATGCCTTCCTAGATATCTTTGTGGTTATTTTGTGTACAATCTCCTAGTCTGACCACCTCTTCACATTAGCAAATTCCCTTCTTTGAAGGTCATGTAGCACAGACAGAGAAAATCTATTCTGTTGGCTCTGTCGCATTCTACAAAGTGAGCTCTCTGAGAAACCCAATATGTCAGCTATATTAGTACCAGTAGTCTAATGAAGCAAATTAGCCGTGCAAACTGTTATATCGCTTTATGCTGCACAGGGCTTACTTTGTTTATATCCAAGTAAAGCATTCTAAAAGGAGAAAATTTAAGCTGCAGATGACTTTGCCAAGCACAATGCAATTTCTACAGATATTAGTCCCATATCCTCATGAGAGTGTGTTAATCTTCCCAGTGAGATGTTCTTGTATATGAAAGAAACAACAACTTTTTTTTAAAGTATCATATCAACAAATAGTCTCTGTACATTTCCCCTTATTTCTAACAACCTATTTGGTCCATTGTATGTTCTCCATCTGCACATCTCAACAAAACGGGGTGGCACGGTGGCTCAGTGGTTAGCATTGATGCCTCACAGCACTAGGGACCTGGGTTTGATTCCGGCCTTGGTGACTGCCTGTGTGGAGTTTGCACATTCTCCCCATGTCTGTGTGCTGGTTTTTTTCCCACAATCCAAAGATGTGCAGGCCAGGTGAATTGGCGATGCTAAATTGCCCATAGTGTCAGGTGCGTTAGTCAGGGGTAAATAAAAGGTAGGGAAATGGGTCTGGGTGGGTTACCCTTCATAGGGTTGGTGTGGAGTTGTTGGGCCGAAAGGCCTGTTTCCATACTGTAGAGAATCTAGTCGAAACAAATAATAGAAGAGTTGTTCATGAACTAGTTGTGACGTTTATGCATTTAATGATTGGAAGGACTTGAATGATTCTGATGTCAGAAAGACTCTCAATATTAGAGAATTACAGGGCAGTTTTACCAAATTTGTAAGGTTCTTGATTGATGAGATGTCTAGTTTGTTAATCCATCATTATACCCTGCTGCAGTTTCAACAAACACATTGATTTGAGGACAATTTCTTATTAGGTTTCCAGATCTAATGTCAGTTGCTATAAAGAAAATTGTTGTCACAGCACCAGCACCAAGTAAGACCATCTGTGCTCACACTGGTTTCGATATCAATGCATTGGAAAACTGTCAAGTACGCGCAAACACTACTCCAAACAATTGGGGACAATTGGTAAATATTGACCAATTCTTCCTTATATTGATGTGCAGAAACAGGGCACAAAAGTTGTATACTGCTTACATGTTGAATGTATCAACACATCAGGATGGATATTATTATCAAGCAAGGTCAAGTAAATACTTTCTTGGATAAAGATAGAACTTTGCTGATGCTTATTTCTTTTATACAAACTGAAGACTCAAGGTCGATTAAGACAAGCATCTGATATGACATGGAGTTAGTTTCAGATATTACCCAAAGCAGAGTGCATTTTACATCTGGAAGCACTAGTTGCCTTTAATAGTTAGTGTACTTCAAAGAAAGAAAATCGCATTGGTTGCAAACTTGGGCTTGGACTTGCAATTGCACTTGGGTTATCTTGACGATGGGGCAGGTAATCCCGAAGTTTTTTTTTATTTTTGTGAACTAATTCAATCAAGGAAATTACCTTCAAGAAATGAAAGATATTAAAGCAAACATGAAAGCAGAAAAAGTGACATTGAGTCCATTCAATTCCTATGAAACGTAGGCCCTAGTCATATGCTGCCGAAAATGTTCTGCAAGTTATATGTGGTAAGGTTGAATAAGTATGCAGAGGCCCTCTGTGTTATGCTATGTATTTAACTGTGACTTCAGTAGTCATGTGATTGAGACTCTGCTGGAAGGTTCGAACAAGTCTAGCCACAGACAGAGATACCTGCTGCCATATTGTCATGTATAGATCCTTTATAACTACTGTTTAAAGAAATACCTTAAGGTCTGTCCTGAGGTTATCTGAAGAACTGATTAAGCCACAGTAAAACGAATTTCCCTCTAACGTTCAGAAGTAGTTATTAGCTCAACTTCAAAATATTTCTCGAAGCAGTGCTTTAGCTAACAGAAAGATGTGGGAAGGAGCCACAGCCATTGGAAAGAAAGTGAGGGATGATGGACATGTGGAGAAGAATATAACAATTAGTATAGGGAAGTGATAATAGGGAAAGCATGGAGAGCCTAGGAGTTTAGGAAAGTAAAAAGAAAAAGGCTTAGAGTGATCTTTTCCATTTAAAGTGTGAGAACACAAATTTAAGTGTAGAACTTTGTATAGGAAGGGGATGGAACAAACTAGTAGTACTTCTTTGAAAAATGGTGTAAAGGAAAATGTCAATGACAAGGGGGTGAACGCATGAGAGTGCCAGATTGAGTTCATCAGGGGAGAAGAACAAGTAAATTAAATGGTATGGTTAGAAATAGGGCGCTTGACTAAGAATAAGTAAAATTCAGGGTACAATGGGTGGAAAATGACTTGGGAGAATGAAAGAAGTATGGGAGATTTGGAATGTGGGTATATTTTTGAAAGAGGGTGTTTGTTGGTGCTCAGTGTGAGGGGAAAGATTTGAAAAGGACCCGGGGAAAACTTTTTTTCATGCAGATTGTGGTGTGTGTATGGAAAGAGCTGTCAGACGGAGTGGTGGAGACGGGTACAATTATAGCATTTAAAAGGCACCTGGTTAGGTAAAAGTATAGAAAGGGTTTAGAGGGATATGGGTCAAGCGCTGACAAAAGGAATTGGATCAGATTGGGATGCATGGTCAGTGCAAATGTGTTGCATTGAAGGATCAGTTTCCGTACTGTATGAATCTATGTCTCTGAAAAGGATCTCAAGGTACCTGGTATGTTTCTGTAAACTGGAGCTGGGATGAACACAAGAAACTGAGCACCAGATTGAAATTCTAAATCATGCCTTGCTTTTTATTGAGTCATAGAGTTGTACAGCACGGAAACAGACCCTTTTAGCATGGTCAAGCCATCAAACCTGCATCTTTGGACTATGGGATGAAATTGTAGCACCTGGAGATCCCTGAAGCTGTGAGGCAGAAGTGCTAACCACTGAGACACCGTGCTGCCCCTAATGGTGCACCTGCAGGTCAAATCAAAAAGCCATTTTACATTTCGCACAAGTGAGGAATGTATAATATCAATTTCAATGCTGTAGTTTTATTTATTTCTTTCATGTGACATGGGCGACACTTGCCTGACCAGTATTTATTGTACATCCCATTGAAAAGTGTTACTGAGCTGGGTTCTTGAACCATTTGCATTCCGGCTGTTATAAGTGCACCCACAATACCCTCAGAGAGAGCGTTCCAGGATTTTGATCCATCGACAGTGAAGAAACAGCGATATATTTCCAAGTCAGGATTGTGAGGGGAGCTTGTACGTGATGTTGTTGCTATGCATCTGCTGCCTTTGACTTTCTAAATGGAAGTAGTCATGGTTTTGGAAGGTGCTATCTCAGGACCCTTGGTAAATTTCTGCAATGTGTCCTGCAGATGGTATGCACTGCTGCTACTGAGCATCAGTGGTGTAGGGAGTGGATGTTTGTGGATGTGGTACCAAATAAGTGGACTGCTTTGTCCTGAACGGGGTTAAGCTTCTTGAGTGTTGCTGAAGTTGCACATGCCCAGGCAAATATTGTAAAGTCACCATAGTCCCATTAGACCATAGGGCTGTTCTCTCATTAGAGGGAGAACTGGTGGTGGTTTAACCTGCATGTCACCACACCTCTGGCATTGCTAAAGCTTGAAAAGGAGAGACCTTTATGGCAACATCAGCCAGTGTGGGGATTGCACCCACGCTGTTGGCATTATGCTGCTTACAATCCAGCCAGCTGAGCTAACTGACCCTCTTTCAGGCAAATAGGGAATATTCCATCGTACTCCCTGTTCGTTCCTTGTAAATGATGGAAAGGCTTCGGTGAGTCAGGGCTGAGTTACTGCAGGATTCCTCGTCTCTGGCTCTTATTGCCACTGTAATTGTATGGCCATTGTCAATGCTAAACCCAGAATGTTGATAATGTGGGATTCAATGATGGTAATGTCAATGAATGGCTCGGGCTGATGGTTAGATATTATTGAGTTGTGTCCCAACTACTGCTGACTCAGGTTACGTGGCTATTCAGAACAGATAAGATACTGATGATACAATTGCCCTGTGATTCCTTAAACCAGAACTCAGTACCCAGCATTAGTAGGCAGCACAGTGGCACAGTGGTTAGCACTGCTACCTCACAGTACCAGAGACCCGGGTTCAATTCCCACCTCAGACGACTGACTGTGTGGAGTTTGCACATTCTCCCTCTGTCTGCGTGGCTTTCCTCCCATAGTCCAAAAATGTGCAGGTTAGGTGAACTGGCCATGCTAAATTGCCCGTAGAGTTAGGTGAAGGGGTGAATGTGGGTTGGTGTGGACTTGTTGGGCCAGAGGGCCTGTTTCCACACTGTAAGTAAGATATGATTTTTCAATTGAAAAAGTGTCCTGAATAATCCTGAGACTATGCTGACAACCAACTTGAGATTGTCATTTTTGCACATAGTGAGGTGCATTCTACATACTAGAAGCTTCATACATTGGCCCTGTTCTTGGCAGATGGGGAAGAAAAACATGTAAACACGTTGGTGCTTGTTTCACCCAACAATATGGATGACAACCAGTCATTGCTCCATCAGTCAGGGCAATATGTTGTCCGATCAGAGTAATCGAACTCTCTTAAATTATAAAAAAAGCTTTCTTTGTGTATTCATTCATAGAATGTGAGCATTGCTGGCAAGGCCAGCATTTGTTGGCCATCCATAATTAGGCTGAACTGAATGGCTTGGTAGTCTATTTGATAGGATGGTTAAGAGTCAATCACATTACTGTGATCTAAAGGCATGTGTATGCCAGGTCTGGTTAGGATGGTAGACATCCTCCCCCTGATGAACATGAGTGAATCAGTTGAGTTTTTATGACAACTGGTATTAGTTGCATAGTCTCCATTGCTAAGACTAGCTTGTAATTCCTCATTTCATAATTAGAAGTTCAATTCCACCAATTGCTGTGGTGGGAATTCAAACTATGTCCTTGGAATTAGCCTGGATCTGCTGGTTAACTAATCTTGCAACATTACCCATTGTGCCATCATCCTTCCAAATAGATAACTGTCAGTCATCATCTAACTGGTGCATTCTCAATGACAACACATCTATGAATCAGATTCCACTTACCAACTATCTAGCATATACTCTCAAACAGTGCGAAATGATGCTTTCCCCTCAGATTGGTATTTCTTAGGAATGTTCTGATGAATACAAGATAACAAGCTTAAATAAATGTGTTTTGTTTCAGCAACACTCAGATTCTGTGCTCTTAAACAGCGAGATGTGCTCTAATTGAGTTTGACTCAAACCCTGGTTTAGTTGTTCAGGCTATTTGGGGCTGTGTTGGCTTGTTTTTTTGAAGATGTCCTATATTTTTCACTAGCTTATGAATTTCACACATTTCTTACAGCAAAACAGCCAGTTTATTGCCCATTACTGCCAAGTTAAAGCCAGTTTATGCTGTGGAACGGCATTGTGCTTGGTACAGCTGAATTGCAATTGGTTTAATTACTTTTACATAGAAACCTTGAAAGAAGTGGATACAGGACATTCTCCTTATCAGCTTCAAGGAGAACAGATGTGACTGAATATTATATCATGTCTTTGAGCTGTCTAATCCAAAATTGATTGCAACCTGTGATTGAATTGATTTTTGTAATATGTAAAGGTTAGTTTAACATCGAACTCTACAGGTCTGTAACTAGTTGCCCTGGAGTGATTCTTTAGTCACCAAAACTAATGCATAGACCTGTATATGCAGGAACATTGATGTTTATGCATTCCCAGTATGCACTCTCTTATTGCCAAGGTCTGAGCCTGGAGTGTTAATTCCATTCTTTGTAATCTTAAAATAGTTGTTACTTATCCTAGATCTATTTCTGTGAAACTTGTGGGCAAGCAATTCTACAGATTTCAATTGGTGGACATTGGATGGAAGATTGGAAACATCAAATTGCATGAAATTACATGGAATTCACAGCATTGAGTCAGTCACTTAGTGTTTCTGCTGATGCTTTTTCACTGCATGAGCTTGCTGGTACATTAGTCCATCTTATTTATCAACTATAACCTTCAATTTTTTATCCCTTGTGTTTCAATAAGTTCCACTTCAATAAATATTTGCGACTAACCTCAACAAATCCATATAGCAGTATTCCACATTCTAATCACTTGCTGAGGGAATAATTCTCTTTTGCTCAGTGTCACGGAGCTTCAGTATTGCTGAACAGAGACATGAAGTTAAACCTTTTAGTTCTGCACTTAACAGAACTGAAATGCAAGAAAACCAGTTTTAAAAAGGGAATACAAAATTATCATCAGAATGTGGCACTTTTTGGTTTGACTTTGTTTGACTTCTCGATTGGATTTACTTATATATATTTCTTAGTTATGTACCTTAGTTCTGGGCATCACATAAATGCCAGTAATTTGGAGAAGATGGGAGGCTAACTTCAGAAAATGTGGATCATTGGCCTTTCTAGATTTCCTGACTTCATGCATTCTGAAGTTTGTTTGACATGAGAAGTATGAGACTTTAGTCCCATTCCTTTAAACAATTGTATGTTGATTTCAGATGGAGATAAATTCTGCTGCAACGCTGCATATGCTTTTGTTTAGTAGGGTTGTTTGGCACAGTAGCAGTATTGCTACCACTGAACCAGATGCTCTGATCAAGTCCTGCTTCAGGATTTGATGATGTTGTGATCCTGCCTAATATCTTTAATGGACAAGTAAAGTGGCATACTGTAATGTCAATGTTTTAAAAAATTAATTCGCAGGATGAGAGCATTGCTGGCCAAACTAGAATTTATTGCCCATCCTGAATTACCCAGAAGGTAGGTAAGAGGCAATCACATTGCTGTGGGTCTGGAGTAACACGTAGGCCAGATCAGGTAAGGGTGGTAGATTCATTCCCTAAAGGTCATTAGTGATGGATTTTTCTAAAGATTGACAATAGATTCACAGTCATCATTACTGAGTTCACATTCCACCATCCACAGGATTCAAACCCAGGTCCCCAACCTGGGTCTCTGGATTAACAGTCTAGTAATAATACCACTACGCCATCACCTCCCCAAGTATACAACATATTTTTGTTCTTATTCATGTTTTTTCCACATGGTGATCTCTCACTGAAACACAGGAACACAATTTTGAAAATTTGCTTTGAACAAAAAAAGGTACATTATACAAAAGAAAGGAAGAAAAAATAAACTATTGTCATAAAACACAAATTAAAAATTTTCAAGGCACAAGGTAAAATATAACCCCATTAATTCCAAATGTACCCCTTTACAGTTGTCACATTGAGGAGAAATCCCTTCTCTCTTCCATATAGGGTTTGACTTAGCTGTGGCTTCAGTTCCCAATCATTAGAATCTGATAGTCCATTCCTCGATTCATCATAAAGTTGAGCACAAGCCTTCTCAGCTTCACATAACCCATTCAGAATTTTAACCAAACACTTCTTGTCTGGAACTTTATGAGGTTCCTTATATAAAGGTAACCTATTTGTAGGAATTCTATACAATCTTCTCCCTTTCACAAGAGCCACTGCTTTACATCTCCAACTTCAGCCACCATTCCTGCAGGGCTCTCAAACTGAAACTATAAAAAAAACTTTGATTTTCAAACTTCTCTGGTATTTCCCTAATCAAAAAGAAAGGTCAGTCCCTGACCTTCCAATCTGGATCCTAATGCACAACTAGTTACTTTGTTTGCACATACATTTCTGCCAATGTAAAGAAAACCCCATTAGCCTCCTTAAAGTTTTTATCTCTCACAATATTTCAAAAGAAATCACCATGGCTACAGAAATTACCTACCCATTTAGCATTAAACCCACTTCAGTCTCACCAAAACCTAATATGCCACTGATGCAAATTCAAATATCCAAACTCAAAATTCACATGAAAAAGTCTCTAAATCACATAGTTTAAATTGCATTGGCAGTGGAAGGTTTGTTACAATACAGCCATATAAGTTAATTATCAAATGTTTCCAATAAGCCTATAGTAGGTGCTTAAAACAGGAAAATTTACCAGTGAGCTAGAACTCAGACAGTATAATGATTATCGGAGTTGGGATGTCATGTTGCAGCTGTACGGGATGTTGATTAAAGAGCTTTTCAAATGCTGTGTTCAGTTCTGGTCTCCCTGGTATAAGAAAGATGTTGGGAAACTTGAAAGGGTTCAGGAAACATTTACAAGGATGCTACCAGGGTTGGAGGGTTTGAGCTATAGGGAGAGGTTGAATAGGTTGGGGCTATTTGCCCTGGAATGTCAGAGGCTGAGGGGTGACCGTATAGAGGTTTATAAAATCATGAGGTGCATGGATAGGGTGAATAGCCAAGATCTTTTTTCCCTGGGTAAGGGAGTCCAAATTTAGACAACACAGGTTTAAGGCGAGAGGGGAAAGATTTTAAAAGGGACCAAAAGGACAACTTTTTCACACAGAGGGTGGTGCGTGTATGGAATGAGCTGCCAGAGGAAATGGTACAATTAGAAAAATTAAGAGGCATCTGGATACGTACACAAATTGGAAGGGTTTAGAGGGATATGGGCCAAGTGCTGCTCAATGGGACTAGATTAATTTAGGGCATTTAGTTGGTATGGATGAGTTGGACTGAAGGGTCTGTATCTGTGCTGAACAGCTCTATGATTCTATGACTTTATAATGGCAGTAGTAGTTACTGTGCAACAGCATTCCCAGGATAAAAGACATAATGTGCTAGTTCTTGCTGTAAGCAAGTGTCATTCTTGTTCTGAGGGGCTAATGTACACGCGCACACATATATATCCTTTTAGCTTCACACTGTCATTCTTTCCTGAACTAGTCTTTACCCATATCGTATAAAGTAAAAGGTTACCGCTCTGCCCACAGGCATTAGATGATTCATGCTGAGGTGTTAATGAGAGTTACAGAGGCACTGAATATCACATTCCTCCCCAAAGCATTTTAACTGACATCTGCTTTTCCATGTGGTGAATCGAAGTTGAAAACTTTCAAAACTGGTTGGCATCAGGGAAGTGAACAACCTACCCAATCTGTCACGATTAGACATTGATTAGTTCTCAAAGGGCACCACAGGTGGTCTGAATGTAGAAAGTAGTATCACATTATTGCAATTTTTATGCAGCTCTTTGACAGGATGTGAGTATTGTTGACTAGGCAAGTATTTGCTGCCCATTCTTAATTGCCCTTATACCCGAATGGTTTACAAAGCTGCAATTAAGAGCCAACAGCGTTGCTGTGGCTCGAGAGTCAGAAATAAACATCTAGACTCAGTAAGGGTGTCAGATTTCCTTCCCTGAAGGACATTAATGAACAAAAACACAGTTCAGTAGTTATAAGATCACTATTACTGAAGCTAAATTGTTTATCATTGTAGATACATTTGTTAACTAAATAAGAAATCACCAAGTGTTACTAGTCGATTTTGAACACATGTATCCGAGATTCTGGAGGCATTTAAGAGGAAACTAGGACAATACTTGAGGAAGAAAGCTGTCGAAGGATATGTTAATAAGGTGCAATGAATTCAGGTGGATGGAAGCAGTATTGTTTACTGTTATGGGTGCCACATTATAGGAAAGGTATATGAATGCATTGGAAAGAGTGAAGAAGTGATTTAAAAGAATGGCTCCAGGAATAAGATGCTTCAGCTATCAGGATAGATTCAAACGGTTGGCTTGTTCTCCCTTGAGAGAAAATGGCTGAGTGGAAATTTGTCACAAATTTTCAAAGTCATAAGGGGACTAGATTGCAGCATTTTCTCGAAGCTGTGCAGCTGAGGGGAGGTGATTACCTAGTGGTATTATTAATTGACTGTTCATCCAACCCAGGTAGTGTTCTGGTGACCAAGGTTGAATCCTGCCATGGCAGATGGTGGAATTTGCATTCAATAAAAAGCTAGAATTAAGAGTCTAATGATGACCATGAAACCATTATTGACTGGTCACAGCACATTTGGAATATTGTGTTTGGTTCTGGGCATCTTATTTAAGGAAGGAGGTTAAAACCCTGGAGACAGTGCAAGGAGATTTATTGGAATGATACCAGGAATGAGGGATTTTAGACACAAGAAAATATTTGAGAAACTGAGAAAGGAGAGTTGAACTTATTCTCTTTGGAGCAGAGATTAAGAGGAGACCTTAGTAAATTGATCAAAATTATGAACAATTTTGACAGGGCAAAGAAAGATATTGTGTTTCCACTGGCTGGTATGTCAGTAACTATAGGTTACAATTTCAAGATCGTCAACAAGAGAGCTAGGAATGAGATGAAGAGAAACTTCTTTACTCAGAGAGTTGCTTGCAGTTGGAATTCGCTGCTTGGGAGAGTGGTGGAGGTTGATTGTAAAGGAGTTCTCCAAAGAAAACTGAATATATATTTGAAGTCAGAGAACTAAGGAGATATGGCTGGAGAATGTGACTAGCTGGGTAGCTTTTTCTGGAGCTGGTACAGATCTGATGGGATAAATGGCCTCCTTCAGCAGTGTAAAATTCCATGATTTTTGGAAAACTCCATCTGGTTCATTAGGAAACGAACCTGCCATCCTTACCTGGTCAGGCCTACATGTGACTCCAGACCACAGAAATGTGTTTGATTCTGGGCAGTGAGGGATGGGCAATAAATGGAGACAATCACGTCTGCAGATGCTAGAGATTAGAGTTGAAAGTATGTTGCTGGCAAAACACAGCGGGTCAGACAGAGCAGGAAAATCGATGTTTCGGGCCAGGGCCCTTCATCACGAATGAGGCTGGGAGCCTCGGGAGTGGAGCGGTGCTGAGCTGGAAGGTTGAAACTGGGGTAAGGTGGGGGGAGGGGAAATGAGGAAACTGGTAAAGTCCATATTGATGCCCTGGCGTTGAAGGGTCCCGAGGCAGAAGATAAAGTGTTCTTCCTCCAGCCATTGGCTGGTGAGGTATTGGTGATGGAGGAGGCCCTGGTCTTGCATGTCTTTGGCAGAATGGGAGGGGGAGTTGAAATGTTCGGCCATGAGGTGGTGGGGTTGATTGGTGCGGGTGTCCCGAAGATGTTCCCTAAAGCGTTCTGCGAGAAGGCATCCAGTCTCCCAGTGTAGAGGAGACTGCATCGGGAGCAACGGATACAATAAATGAAATGTGGAAGTGCAGGTGAAACTTTGATGGATGTGGAAGGCTCCTTTGGGCCTCTGGACGGAGGTGAGGGGGGGAGGTATGGGCGCAGATTTTGCAATTTCTGCGGTGACAGGGGTAGGTGCGAGGAGGGGAGGGTGGGTTGTTGGGGGGCATGGACCTGACCAGGTAGTCACGAAGGGAGCAGTCTTTGAGGAAAGCAGATAGGACTGGGTAGGGAAATATAACCCTGATGGTGGGGTCCATTTGTAGGTGGCGGAAATGTCGGCAGGTGATGCGATTTATGCGGAGGTTGATGGGGTGGAAGGTGAGGACCAGGGAGGTTCTGTCCTTGTTGCAATTGGAGGGGTAGGGTTCAAGGGTGGAGGTGCGGGACATGGATGAGATGCATTGGAGGGCATCTTCAACTACGTGCGAGGGTAAATTTTGGTCTTTAAAGAAGGGGGTCATCTGGTGTATTCTGTGGTGGAACTGGTCCTCCTGGGAGCAGATATGGTGGAGGTGGCAGAATTCGTAAAATGAGATATCACTTTTGCAGGAGGTAGGGGAGGAGGTGTAATCCAGAAAGCTGTGGGAGTCGGTAGGTTTGTAAAAAATATCAGTTTTGAGTCAGTCCTCGTGGATGGCGATGGAGAGTTCTAGGAAGGGGAGGGAGGTGTCAGAGATGGTCAAGGTGAATATAAGGTTAGGGTGGAATGTATTGGTGAAGTCAATGAACTGTTTGACCTCCTTGTGGGAGCACGAGGTGGCGCCGATGCAGTCATCAATGTAGTGGAGGAAGAGGTGGGGAGTGGTGCCAGTGTAACTCTGCAACATGGACTATTCTATGTAGCCGACATAGCTGGGGCCCACGCGGGTACCTGTGACTACCCCTTTCGTCTGGAGAAAGTGGAAGGATTCAAAGGAGAAATTGTTGAGGTTGAGAACCAGTTCAGCCAAATGAATGAGAGTGTCAGTGGAAGGGTAGTGATGGGGACATCGGGAAAGGAAGAAACGGAGGGCTTGGAGGCCCTGGTCATGGCGGATAGAGGTGTAGTGGGACTGGATGTCTATGGTGAAGATGAGGCGTTGGGTGCCAGGGAAACGGAAGTCTTGAAGGAGGTGGAGGGCGTGGATGGTGTCCCAAACGTATGTGGGGGGGTTCCTGGACCGGGAGGTGAGGACATGGTCGAGGAAGGTGGAGATGAACTTAGTGGGGCAGGAACAGGCTGAGACGAGAGGTTGGCCGGGGTAGTCAGGCTTGTGGATCTTGGGTAGGAGGTAGAATTGGGTAGTGCGGGGTTCCTGAACTATGAGGTTGGAAACTGGCAATAAATGCTTGGCCAGCAACACCGAAATCCCATGAATGGATAAAAACAAGCTGTGTGTCCGTGTAGTGACTCTGATCTTCCACACATGGCGATTGGTATTGTCACATTAGTCATGGCATTGACTTCTGGTTCTGGAAAGTGTTGCAGCACATGGGTCTTGGAGGCCTCTGCAGCCGGAGGGAATATGAGCGGGAATGTCACTAGACAGCTGTTCCCATTTGTAAAAGTAAAAAGGATGAGAGGGCATTGATACAAACTGATGTGGTGACATGGGCCAAAGCTTTCTCACACAGCGAGTGGATAAGCTATGGAAAGCACTGCCTGGAAATGTGCTGGAGAGCAATTGAAAGAGCAATGCATGATTGTCGTGGTAGAAATGGTGTGCTGAGATATGGGGAAGGAAAAAGATTAGGTAATAGAACCACTGCAGACAGAAGGGGCTGAATGGCTTCTGTTTGTGCGAGAATAAGTCTAGAATTTAGAGTCAAATGATGACCAGAAACCATTATTGATTGATCACAACACATTTGGAATGTTGTGTTTAGTTCCGGGTACCTTATTTAAGGAAGAATATTAAAACCCTGGAGGGAATGCAAAGAGATTGACGAGAACATGTGATTGAAATGCTGACATGGACTAGTTGGGCTGGAAAACCTGTTCATGTGCTGTAAGTAAAATTGGATTTTCCGCTCAGCCTGCCACAAGAATTGGGGCTGGGGAATAGCAGGAGGTGAGGAATTAACTTCCTGGATACCGCCTCCCATAGCAGACCAGGCTGGGACTGAGTTTTTACCCCTCACTGCCTACTTGGGTGCAGCAGGCTATCCTGTAGAGGAGCTCATCCTCCACTCTGCTTTCCACCACACTCCATCGCTCAAAAAAAACTGTTATTGACTGCAAAAGCTATTTTTGAACTTACTTTTGGAAGACTGAGAGGGGTGCCTGTGTTTTGAAGGATGACAGAGGAGGAATGTAAGTTCCCTTATTAGAGTGGACCTGGTGAGGGAGGCAGCCGTGGGCACTGGCATATTGGGTGGAATGGTCTCCTTCTGCACTCAATTGGTGGTGTGATTTTGTAAGTTGCCATTCTGCATGCAGTAATGTGAGAGATTTCCAAATGTAAAGGCCACAGACAAGCTGATAATTGGCACCTTGCAATGTACAAGTTTGAGTTAAGTCAGCAGTAATTCTTGAAGAGAACAATGCTGTAATATTATCATGTGGTTCAAATGCTGCAAACTAGTCATTAATTTAGAACATCTCTATCAATGGAAGTGCACAGCAAAATTCAACAGGAAATGTAACAAGAGGAATTCCCTATTTAAGTCGAGCTTTGTCTACCTGCCTTTTTGTATTTTGAAATGCTAAGGGAGTCTGGTGATTGTGTTTCTCTTTTATCCCCCTTGCCATTCATTAATAGAGAATCATGGAATCCTCACAGAACCACAGAGCAAGTAAAACAATGTTTACCAATGTTCAAACTCCCTGTAGTTCTGTATTGTTCATCACCTGCATTATGATCCATTGAAAAAATGTGACAGAGACTACTTCGTGAGGTGAATGGAGTGGAACGTTATAATATCTCTTCTGCAATGTTATTCCCATAGTTTGGATCAGAAAATAGTTCAAACTAAAAATTCAAAGGTCACTTTACCAGGATTAGAAAGTAGAACTTTGAAAGCCAATAAACTATTTGAAGTTTTGTTTTAATTGTTTGTGAAATGTGGTATTATTGGCTAGTCCAACAGTTATTATCCAGATGGCATTTAGGAGTCGGCTATATTGCTATAAATCCAGAGTCACACAGTAGGTAAGGACAGGAGATTTATTACCCTAAAGTCCATTAGCAAACCAGATAGGTTTTTGTGACAATCAGTTTTTAGAGCTAGCTTTTGAATTCCAGATTTAAAAAAAGTTGAATTCAAATTCCCCAAATGATATAACATTGGATTTAACCTGTATCTCCAGGACATTAACCTGGAGTTCTGGATTGCTCATCAAAGACCGTGGTGCTGGAAAAGCATAGCTGATTAGGCAGCATCCGAGGAGCAGGAGAATCAACGTTTTAAGCATAAGCTTTTCATCAGGATGAAGAGCCTATGCTCAAAACATCATTCTGCTGCTCCTCGCATGCTGTCTGACCGGCTGTGTTGTTCCAGCACCACGCGCTTCGATTCTGATCTCCAGCATCTGCAGTGCTCACTTTCTCCCCGTTCTGGTTTACTAGCCCAATGAGGCTGACCTCGGCCACTGCCTCCCCACAGCATTTGCTGTTGTACTCTTGGAAGTAGAACAGCCTGCTTTACACAGCAAATTGCCACAGGAAAAGGTATACTGATGGCCAGATCACTTGGTTCAGCGATCATTGAGTCATATGGCACGAAAACATGGCCCTCAGCTCAACTCATCCATGCTGACCAGGTTTCCTAATCCTGAACTAGTCACGGGGAAATGGGTCATGTTTAAAGGATAAATACTGACCAGGACCCGGGAGGTAGAACGTCTCAGCTCTTTTACATAAGTAGTGCCCTAGAAACTTTGACATCTTCCTGAGAGCAAAGATGGGGCCGAATTTTAACTTCACGTCCATAAACAGGCACTTCCAACAGTATAACATTCTCTCGTTGAGTGCGTGGAGTGGGACATGAACGATTAGACTCTGAGGTAAGAGTGCTCCATTTGGCAGGTTGATGTCATTTAATTATTCACTACATGCATCAAGGAGCGTCTTGGCGTCAGAGCCAATTATCATTTAAGTGTTACCGAATTCTCACTTCAATTGTGTACAATTGAGATTCTATCCATGTGTTAAGTGCTAATATAAATGTTACCTTTTTAACAAGTAATATTGACAAGTCAAATTCACATTTAAATAAATTGCTTCATGCACATCAAAATATTAATTTTAATTCTCTGTTAATTAAAGCAATGTTTACTTCACGCGCTTCTATGTCCTCATTTTCTACTAATCTATCTTAGGGTGCTTCAAGTATGTATTTACAAAGGCCCTCGCAGAGCATTAGATGTGCTTTAACTAATGTGCAGAGGTAGACTACAACAATTAACATTCATTACTTGAAGGTATATTAGCCTAATTGATCTTACAAAACTGTAAGATGCTGCATCCAGTACTAATACACAATTTCTCAGTGCAGATTGTAATTGGTTTCCAAGGTAGGCAATGTCTATTGTAGGACTAAGCCTTTGAAAGTTAGAGGATGTGAGGTTTAATCTGAGATCTGTATTAAATTGACAGATCTGAGACAACTGCAGTGATGACATGAGGCTTAAGTTTAAGAGGGATCAGCCAGGGTTCCCATTCCTGACCTGTGTTCAATAAATCCTCCTGGTGCAAACAGGACAAAATGTGCCTGTGTTCAAATGTTCTCCAGAGGCCTCTTGCAGCACAGTGGCAGTGTCTCTACTGCAGACCCAGGAGGGCCAGGGTTCAAATCCCATCTGTTTCAGAGGTGTGTAATAATGTGGGTGGCACAGTGGCGCAGTGGTTAGCACTGCTACTTCACAGCACCAGAGACCTGGGTTCAATTCCCGTCTCAGGCGATTAACTGTGTGGTGTTTGTACATTCTCCCTGTGTCTGTGTGGGTTTCCTCCTATAGACCAAAAATGTGCAGGTTAGGTGAATTGGCCATGTTAAATTGCCCATAATCTTAGGTGTAGGGGAATGGGGGTGGGTCGGTGTGGGCCAAAAGGCCTTTTTTCACACTGCAAGTAATCTAATCTACTAACAGTTTGGTTAGTAAAATATCTAAAGCAGTTTTCAGACACTCACTAAGCTCTGATATAAAGAGAAAGCAGTTGTTTGGCTGCAGGTGTTAAAAAGTATTCTAACTGTAGGAGGTAAAATTTGTCTGAATATGTGAGCAATGGATAGAGTTCTGGCTAGAGCTGCCTCAGCCAAGCAGTTACAAAGACATCACTTTTGCAATTTTCCTTGGAAATTTTGCCACAATGTTTGTTCTGTGATGAGCAATTTGAGTTTTCCATTGCTTGGTGTGGCACAATATATTGGAATCAGTCTACCTGGGACTTTTGAGTCTGAGGATTGCTATATTCCACCTTTCAACAAAGGTAGTGTGATGAGCAATTTGAGTTTTCCATTGCTTGGTGTGGCACAATATATTGGAATCAGTCTACCTGGGACTTTTGAGTCTGAGGATTGCTATATTCACACCTTTCAACAAAGGTAGAATGAACCAGGTGATTACAATCCCATCATTTTTACATTTGCCACTTCAACACACCACCCTGCTCCCTGGGCAACGTCTCTGTCTCAGGCTTGCTGCAGTGCTCCAGCAAAACTCAATGCAAGCTGGAAAAACAGCACCTCATTTTCCATCTGGGAATGCTACAACCTTCTGGACTCAATATTGAGTTCCACAGTCTTTGGGCTTGAGCTACCTTCTCCCATGTCCTTATCCCATCTGCACACACCAGGCCTTGTTATCACATGGTCTACTGTTACACACAACCCATTGTTAGCATCTAACAGTCCTTATAAGAGCAGAAATTCAGCCATTCGGCCCATCAAATTTGCTCCACTATCAATCATGGTTGATAGGTTTTCAACTCCCATTTTCCAGTTTCCTCCCTGTAACGTTTGACTGCCTTGGCAATCAAGAACCTAGCTATCTCAGTCTTAAATAAACTCCACAGCCATCTGCAGAAAAGAATTCCACAGATTCACCATTCTCTGGCTGAAGAGGTTTCTCCTTATCGCTGTTCTAAAGAATCTTACCTTTACTCTAATGCAGTGCCCTCGGGTACTTGTCTCTCTTGCCAATGGAAACATCTTCACAACATCTGCTCTGTCCAGGCTGTTCACTATTCGCTAAGTTCCATGTAGTAGTTATGCATTTTCATAGGCTGATTGTTATCCACTCCTTTTTCTGTCCCACTGTTCTTCCCTCTTTTTGGGCTCTATCTGCACCATTAATTTATTCCTTATTTGCCATCCTATCTTCTGCATAAACACTAACTTTTTCCTAGCTACCATCAGTTCTGAGGAAGAGTCACTGGACCCAAATCATTAATTCCGACTTCTCTCCACAGATGCTGCCAGATCTGCTGAGCTTTTCCAGCAATTTCTGTTTTTGTTTCTGATTTCCAGCATCCACAGTACTTTTTTCTCAGTTTAACATTCGTATCGACCAAGCTTTGAGAAAAAATATTCCGGGAGAAAATTAACTGCCACTTGGACACGCATGGACTAATACAGGAGAGACAGCCTTGGATTTGTTAAGGTCAAACTGTGTTTGACAGACTGATTGAATGTTTTTGATGAGGTAACAGAGTGGAGGAAGGCCATGGGAGGATGTGCAAATGGATTTTCAAAAGGTGCTTGCTAAACTGAAGCCCAGGAGATGAAGGAAATATTGACAGCAGGGGTTCAAACTGAGCTAAGGTCAGATCAAAGAGTTACGATTAGCAGCAGTTTTCAGACTGGGGAGAAATATGCAGTAAAGACACCAAACAGTGCTGTTTATGTAATATATATTAACAGCTTTTACTAAATACAGGGCCAGAATTTGATTTTTGGCAGTTGACACGAAAAGTTGGAAGTGCAGTAAAAAAGTGGTATTAGCTTTCAGGAAACTGTGGGAATGTGCAAATGCATTGCAGATGAAATTTAGTGTGGAAAAGTGAGTTCATATATAGGAAGAAAGAAGAGACACATAATGTTCTAACGAGGACAGTTATAAAAAAAGCAACAAGAATGGAGTGTTTGGGGTGGGAGGGGTGGGGTTGGCGGGATGATGGGCAGGATCAGGGAGTGACTGGCAATTTAGCAATCTTTGAAGGTGGTCAGAAATAGTCACACAGAATACTAAAGTTGGGAAGTCAAGCTTTCGAAGTTTCAGTAGCTGAGCCCCAGCTGGAACATTGTTTCTAACTTGTGATGCCCAGAATTAGAGACAAAGTGCAGGATCGAGACTTTGTCATTTTGGGGAATTGGTTGGAAAATCTGGGTTTATAATCTTTTGAGTAGATTTAATAGAAAAATTGAAAATAATGAAGGATTGAGAGTAAATTAGTGAAAACACTTTTCATAACTGCAGCGATCATAACCAGAGAGCACTGATGTAAGGCAAGTAGCAAAAATATCAGACTGCCTAAGAAAATAATTTTCTCCATTTTGCATGTTTAGGATTTGGAATGCAATCCCTGATAGATGGATGGTTATAGATCCTGAACTCCCCCTCCAACAGCTTTGTGAACATTACACGAACTGCAATAGCCCAAGAACTGTTCAAGGCTCATCAACGTTTTCTCGAGGGCACTCAAAGATGGGGATTAAAAGTTGGGCCGAACCAGCAATGCTCATATCGCATGTATTAATAATGAGAAAAAAAAATCAATTGTAACTTGCAAAGAAGAATTGGACAATGTGAAGGAAAAAGAATCGCAAGAATATGGGAAAAAAATCAAAGTGCCCATGGAACAACTGTGTTATTATGTGGAAGATCTGAGATTTCAGTCAGCTGGTTAGTCTTGTGAGTGACTAGAGCTGGGGGCATTATTTATAAACATATGCAGCTTCTAGCTGAGCTGCATGGGGTCCTATCAAATGCAGAGATTTCAGTTTATTTTGTTTTACACTTTTCTAGTCCAGGGAATGGAATATGCTGAAGCTTTTGCTGTGCCATGGTTTGAATTTACTTCAAACTTAGAACACAGAAACTGCACATTGCGCCTATTGATCCATGCTGGTTCTTTTTACTATCCTCTCCTCCTTCTAATTCCCTGCCACTTAATGTAACCTAATTTGGCACATTCTTTCATGTATGTAACAGCTTTCACTTGATGCATCAATGTGGTTCATTTCAAATACTCTAATCAGCAGTGTTCTCTTCCATATGCTATTCAAACTCTTGAGTAATTAAATTTCTCAGAGTCAAAGAGGGGTGCAGCACAGAAAATGGTCCGTTGGTCCATTGAGTCTGCCTCAGCCATTAACAGCCACATAACTATTTTAATCCTAGTATCCAGTCTTTAGCCCATGACCTTGTGTATCTTGGCATCACAAGTGTAGGCTTAAATAATTCCTAAATGTTATAAGAGTTTCTTCTTTTAACACCCTTACAGGTTTTGAGTTCCAGATTTCTACCATCCTGAGTGAAAAAAAACATTCCTCATATCCCCACTAAACTTCCTGCCCTTTTACCTTGAATCTCTGCTCCTGGAAATTGATTCCTCCATTAAGGGCAACATTTCTTCGTGTCTATGGCCTTCATAATTTTATACATCTCAATCATATCCCTTTGTCAGTATCCTCTGCTCCAAAGAAAACAATCCCGATCTCTGCCATCTGTCTTCTTAAACTGTCAAGCCCAGCCAACATGCTGGTAGATCTCCTCTGCATCCTCTCTCGGACAACCACAGCCCTCTCATGATGTGGATTCCAGAACTGCACACAATACACATTGCTTTTAAATTCACTTTTGAATTTATTGCCTTTTTTTAGTTATTTACCTGAGTTGCCATTTCTTACACAATTGTGCAAAAACTCTTCTTTAAAAACTTTTCTTAGAGTTTTGCTTTGAAATTAGTGTCTGATAGAAGTGAAGGTGTTTCAGAATTAATTATTTAAGTCTTTTCAGAAGGATCATTTCAAGCCAGTATATATCAGACTAGAGATTTCTGAAGTGCCCCTGCAGAGTTAATAGAAGCTTGTTGATATTGTGGGGCTTTGCAATAGGAGAAATGGAATCATGAAGCCAGGAGTTTAGCAGGAGCTGGGAAGAGCAAATGCTTAAAAGTTAAAAGCTTCTTATTTGAGTTTCGATTAGACTCCTTACAGTATGGAAACAGGCCCTTCGGCCCAACCAAGATTAGATTAGATTACATTACAGTATGGAAACAGGCCCTTCGGCCCAACCAAGATTAGATTAGATTACATTACAGTGTGGAAACTGGCCCTTCGGCCCAACAAGTCCACACCGACCCGTCGAAGCACAACTCACCCATACCCCTACATTTACCCCTTACCTAACACTACGGGCAATTTAGTATGGCCAATTCACCTGACCTGCACATCTTTGGAGTGTGGGAGGAAACCCACGCAGACACAGGGAGAACATGCAAACTCCACATAGTCAGTCGCCTGAGGTGGGAAATGAACCCGGGTCTCTGGCGCTGTGAGGCAGCAGTACTAACCACTGTGCCACTGTGCCGCCCACACATTGACCCTGTGAAGGGTAACCCACCCAGACCCATTCCCCTTAATTTACCCCTGACCAATGTACTTAACACAATGCATAATTTCGAATAGCCAATTCACCTGACTTGCACATCTTTGGATTGTGGGAGAAAACTGGAGCACCTGGAGGAAAGCCACACAGACACGGGGAGAATGTACAAACTCCACTTAGACAGTGACCCAAGGTGAGATTCAACCTGGGTCCCTGCCACTATGAGGCAGCTGTGCTAACCACTGAGCCACCACACCACCTGTAGTTTGTAGGAGATGTGTTTTGAAATCAGATGTAATAATAGTTTCACTGAAAAAACAAGGAGGTTGTTCAAAGCATTCAAGGGAATAAGTTACTTCAGTGTAGGTGTTGTATTTTGTGAAATTATCCAGCCAGGGGTGTTTTGTTAATTTGCAGATTACTAAAGCACTGAGGGAGTCTAAATTCTCAGTGATGTAAGTAGTCAAGGGAAATGTAGTCACAACTCATGAGATCGGAATTGTTCAGAAACAATTAAATCAATCTACAGATTTGAAAGAGAAGGAAAGCTTACCTGGAATTTGATTTGCTGTAAAGTGATGATATTGGGAAGTAGATGGGATTTTGAATTCTCTGTGTTTGAAATCTTTTGAACTGTGTTATGTGTGGAGAAACCTTGCTTAGCTTTATAGTACTTTCCTTTCTTTTGTGTAATAAATCTCTTTTATTGTTAAAATTAAATTAGTACACAAGCATGTTCATGTTTCAGTGAAACAATGCCATGTTAATTGAATAAAAAGTGAAACATGACCTGTCAAGCCAGGTTTTATTCTGGGATCTAACCTAATCAGTAATAACAGCCATTGGAATTGTAATACAGTGGAGAAGCTATTCTCAATACTGAGTGTAACAAAGCCCATTCATAATTATTAGGTCAAAATTATATTATTTCTGAAACTATTCTTTTCTACTCTACAGAAATATGCATATAATTATAAACACAACTCATGAAATCACTTAGTACAGAGCACAAGCAAGCTACATAAAATATTCAGATAACTAATAATAAAGTCCTGAGAATGGTGAACTCTAAGCCTGAACTTGCTCAGCATTCTGATTCTCAGTAACTTATTCTGAAGCAACAGTAGAGTCAGAGAATAGAACTACCTGGAAATCCTCTGAAAACAGAGGGAGTTTCTATGAGGAGGGATATCTCATTTGGAGGAGTGTGAGTGCATTTTAAAAAAAATTAGTCGTGGGATGTGCGTGTCACTGTCTGAACCACAATTTATTGCCTGTCCCCTATTGCCACTTAGAACATAGAACATAGAACAATACAGCGCAGAATAAGCCCTTAGGCCCTCAATGTTGCGCTGACCTGTGAACTATTCTCAGCTCGTCCCCCTACACTATCCCATCATCATCCATGTGCTTATTCAAGGATTGTTTAATGTGGCTGAGTTAATGTGGCTGAGTTAACTACATTGGCAGGTAGGGCATTCCATGCCCTTACCACTGTCTGAGTAAAGAACCTGTCTCTGACATCTGTCTTAAATCTATCACCCCTCAATTTGTAGTTATGCCCTCTCGTACAAGCTGACATCATCATCCTAGGAAAAAACTTTCACTGTCTACCCTATCTAGTCCTCTGATCACCTTGTATGTCTCTATCAAATCCCCTCTTAGCCTTCTTCTTTCCAATGAGAACAGACTTTCAGCCTTTCCTCATAAGACCTTCCCTCCAGACCAGGCAACACCCTGGTAAATTTCCTCTGCACCTTTTCCAATGCTTCCACACCCTTGAAATATGGCGACCAGAACTGTACACAATATCCCAAGTGTGGCCGCACTAGCGTTTTGGATAGTTGCAGCATGATTTTGCAGCTCTGGAACTCAATCCCTCTTCCAATGAAACCTAACACACTCTTTGCCTCCCGAACAGCACTATCAACCTGGGTGGCAACTTTCGGGGATCTATGTACATGAATTCCAAGATCCCTCTGCACATCCACACTGCCAAGGATCTTTCCATTGACTCGGTACTCTGCCTTCCTGTTATTCTTCCAAAAGTGAATCACCTCACATTTAGCTGCATTGAACTCCATTTGCTACCTCTCAGCCCAATTCTGCAGTTTATCCAAGTCCCCCTGAAACCTGTAACATTCTTCCACACTGTCCCCTGCTCCACCAACTTTAGAGTCATCTGAAAATTTACTAATCCATCCACCGATGCCTGCGTCTAAGTCATTTATAAAAATGACAAACAGCAGTGGTCCCAAAACAGATCCTTGTGGCACATCACTAGTAACCGGACTCCAGGCTGAATATTTTCCATCAACCACCACTCGCTGTCTTCTTTCAGAAAGCCAGTTTCTAATCCAAACTGCTAAATCACCCTCAATCCCATGGCTCTGCATTTTCTCCAAAAGCCTACTATGTGGAACCTTATCAAAGGTTTTACTGAAGTCTATGTATACCACATCAACTGCCCTACCCTCATCTACATGCTTGGTCACCTTCTGATAAAAACTCAGAGGTTTGAGAGACATGACTTGCCCTTGACGAAACCATGTTGACTATCTGAAATCAACTTGTTGCTTGCTAGATGATTATAAATCTTATCTCTTATAATCCTTTCCAAAACCTTTCCTACAACAGAAGTAAGGCTCACTGGTCTTTAATTACCTGGGTCACCTCTACTGTCTTTCTTGAACAAGGGCACAACATTTGCAATCCTCCAGTCCTCTGGTACTAAACCTGTAGACAATGACGACTCAAATATCAAAGCCAAGGGCTCTGCTATCTCCTCCCCAGCTTCCCAGAGAATCCTTAGATAAATCCCAGCCAGCCCAGGGGACTTGTCTACTTTCATTCTTTCTAGAATTGATAACACCTGCTGGTAACTAATCTCGATCCTTTCTAGTCTAATATCTCGTACCTCATTCTTCTCCTCCATAATATTCTACTTTTCATGAGTGAAAACTGATGAGAAATGTTTGTTTAGCACATCTCCGATCTCTATGGGATCCACACTCAACTTCCCACTTCTGTCTTTGACTGGCCCTATTCCTACCCTAATCATCTTTTTATTCCTCACATACCTATAGAAAGCTTTAGGGTTCTCCTTTATTCTATATGCTAAAGACTGCTCGTGTCCTCTCTTTTCTTTTCTTAACTCTCTCTTTAAATCCTTCCTAGCTAATCTGTAACTCTCCATCGCCTCATCTGAACCATCTTTTCTCATCAACACATAAGCCTCCTTCTTCCACTTAACAAGAGATGCAATTTCTGTAGTAAGCCACAGTTCCCTTACCTTATCACTTCCTCCCTGCCTGACAGGGACATACCTATCAGGGACATGCAATAGTTCATCCTTAAACCAGCTCCACATTTCCATTGTCTGCATCCCCTGCATTTTGCTACCCCATTCTATGCATCCTAATTCTTGCCTAATCGCATAATAATTGCCCTTGCCCCATCGATAATTCTAACTATTGACCTATGGCATGTACCTATCCCTTTCCATTGCTAAACTAAACGTATCTGAATTATGCAAAAATGAGGACTGCAGTTGCTGGAGATCATAGTCTAGATTAGGGTGTTGCTAGAAAAGCACAGCAGATCCGGCAGCATCCGAGGAGCAGGAAAATCAACGTTTCAGGCAAAAGCCCTTCGTCAGGAATGCCCTGTTGAAGGGATTTTGTCCAAAATGTCGAGTTTCCTGCTCCTCGAATGCTGCCTGACCGGCTGTGCTTTTCCAGCACCACTCTAATCTAGTAACTGAATTATGGTCACTCTCTCCAAAGTGCTCACCTACAACAAAATCAAACACCTGGCCTGGTTCATTACCAATCACCAGATCCAGTGTAGCCTCCCCTCTTGTCAGCCCTTTGATGTACTGTGTCAGGAAACCCTCCTGTACACATTGGACAAAAATTGATCCATCCAATGTACTAGAGTTATAGCATTTCCAGTCAATGTTGGGGAAGTTAAAGTCCCCCATAATGACCACCCTGTTCCTTTCACTCCTACCTAGAATAATTTCGCCAATCCTCTCCTCCACCTCCCTGGAACTCTGCAGAGGCCTATAAAAAACTCCAAGCAGTGTGACCTCTTCTCTCCTGTTTCTAACCTCAGCCCACACTACCTCAGTAGACAAGTTCTCATCAAAAGTTCTTTCAGCCACTGCTATACTATCCTTGACTAACAAAGCCACACCTCCCCCTCTTCTACCTCCTTGCCTGTTCCTAATGAAAGTTCTAAACCCTGGAACCTGCAACATCCATTCGTCACCCTGCTCTATCCATGTCTCCGAAATGGCCACAACATCAAAGTACCAGGTCTCTATCCATGCTGCAGTCTCATCGACCTTATTTCGGATACTTCTGGCATTGAAGTAGATACAAATCACACCAGCTTACTGTCTGCCAGCACATTCCTATGACTTGCTTTGAGCTTGCTAAGACCACTTCAATGAGCAGTTGAGAGGCAACCATGTTGCTGTGGGTGTGGTGTCACATACAGACCAGGCCTGGTAAAGATCACAAATTTAACCTCCCTAAAAGGCATAAGTGAATCAGATGGGTCTTCAGAAGAATCAGCAATAGTTACATAAAAGCAAAATACTGAGGATGCTAAAAACCTAAAACAAGAGCAGAGAATGCTGGAGAAACTCAGCTGGTCTGGCAGTAACTGTAAGATAAAAAACAACATTAATGTTTCTAGCCTGCAGAAAAGTCATGTGAGACTCAAAATGCTAATTGTTTCTGTCTTCATAGATGCTGCCAGACCTATTGACAATAGTTACATGGTTGCCATTATGCTACCTTTTAATTCCAGACTTCCATTCATTCAAATTTCTACCAGTTACCATGGTGGGATTCGAACCTATATTGCCTAGATTACTCATCCATTGACACCTCCCCCACCCCGAAGATTTAAACTGACTTCAAGCTACTTCTGCATTTAACTCAAGCATGTAATCCTGGTTAGCAAATTAGGAACAGGAGGAGGTCAGTCATTCCCTCAAGCTTTTTGTCCCATTAAATGTGATCATGAGATTATAGAGAGTGTAGGGACATTCTCACGAGGAGATATGCCATAGTCTTGGCAGTTAAGGTTAAGGGTAATCCAAAGAGATGCTGCATGTAGATTAAAACCAACTAGAGAGGTGTCGGTGTTGGACCAGGGTGGACAAAGTTAAAAATCACACGACACCAGGTTATAGCTACCTGACAAAGGAGCAGTGCTTCGAAAGCTTGTACTTCCAAACAAACCTGTTGGACTGTAATCAAAAGAGAGTGTAAGGCTCCTTAAAGATCAACAAGGTCATCTTTGTGTTGAATCTCAGGGATGGGAAAGACATTAAATTAATATTTCATGTCAGCTTTTACTGTTGAGAAAAAAATGGAGGCTAGAGAACTCTGGGAAACAAATATTGATGTTTTGAAAACAGTTCACATTACATAAGTGAAATTGCTGGAGGTCTAAAAACAACATAAAGGTGGATAAATCTGTGGGACTTGATCAAGTGTATCCCAGGATGTTGTGGAAATTGAGAGAAGAAATTGTGGCACCCTGAGCAGCAATATTTGTATAATCTATAACAATGGGTAAGGTGTCAGAGGGTTAGAGAGTGGCTAATGTTGTGTCTTTATTTACGAAAGAGAAGCCTGCGAACTAGAGACCTGTGAATCTGACATCGGTGGTGGTAAGTTGCTGGAGGTGATTCTGAATGATCGGATTTGCATGCATTTAAAGAGGCAAGGACTGATTAGGGACAGTCAGCCAGGTTTTGTATGAGGGAACTTGTGTCTCACAAACTTGATTGAGATTTTTTGAGGAAATAACCAAAAAAAATTGTTTGGGGAGGAGTGGCAGATGCTGTTTCCTTACACTTTAGTAAAGCCTTTGATAGGGTTCTGCATGGTAGACAAATTAGTAAAGTTAGATCACATGGGATTCAGGGTGAGCTTGCAACTTAGATACAAAACTGACTTTACCTTAGGAGACAATGGTGTTAGAGGGTTGTTTTTCAGACTTGAGGCTTGTGACCTGAGGTGTTCCACAGGGATTTCTACTGAGTTCACTTTTGTTTATCATTTATATAAATTATTTGGAATCAGAATATAGGAGGCATGCTTTGTATGTTTAAACATGACACCAAAAATTAGCGATATAGTGGACAGTGAAGAAGGTTTTCTGAGATTACAAAGAAATCTTAATCAATTAGCTCAATGGGCTGAGGAGTGGCAGAAGAGTTTAATTTGGATAAATGTGAGGTATTGTATTTTTGTAAAAGAAATAAGGGCAGGACTTATACAGTTAATGGTAGGGTCCTGGATAATGTTGTAAACAGAGAGACCAAGAGATTCAGGTGCATAATTCTTTGAAATTTGGGTCACATGTAGACAGGATGGTTAAGAAGGCGTTTAGTATGCTTGCCTTCATTCTCAAACCTTTGAGTATCCGAATTGGGACATTATGTTGAGGTTGTACAGGACGTTGGTGAGGCATCTTCTGGAGTACTGAGTACTGTGCTGGTCACCCCATAATAGGAATGAAATGAATAAACTGGAGGGGGTTCAGAAAGGATTTACTACAATGTCATCAGGAATGGGCAGTTTGGGTTATGAGAAGAGGCTGAATAGGCTGGGATGTTTTTCACTGGAGTGTAAGAGGTTGAGGGGTGATAGTATAGATGTTTATAAAATCATGAGAGGCATAGATAAGGTGAATAGCAACGGTCTTCCCCCACCTTAGGGAAAGTTCAAAACTAAGGAGTATATTTTTAAGGTGAGAGGAGAAAAATTGAAAAGGAGGGGCAGGCAACTTTTTTAAACAGAATTATCAACATGTGGAATGAAGTGCCGGAGGATGTGGTGGATGCAGTTACAACATTTAAGGACATTTGGATTAGTACATGAATAGGAAAGGTTTGGAAGGATATGGACCAAACACAGGCTGGTGGGATGAGTTTTGTTTGGGAACATGGTCAGCATGGACTAGTTGGATTGAAGGGTCTGTTTCAATGCTGTATGACTATGACTGACCCAGGAGCCCCAGTGACAGATACCCAGTTTCTCATAGTAGCAAAAATCTATCAACTTAGTTTTAAAGTTACAAACTGTTCTAGAATTGATTGCAGAAAGAGATGGATATAGATGTGCCTTCTAATTTTCATCTGGAAATATCTGACTTTAAATTTTTTGAAACTTTACCAAAGTCCTGGATTCCCAGCCAAAAGGATATATAACCACAGTATCAGCTCTACCTGGTGTGTACGCTCAGAAAAGGTGGGTCATTTTAAATTGTTCAGTACGTTCCCTGCTGGACTCCAATGAAAGTGTATGAGAACAATATAAAAATAATGGAGGAGATTGATTCAAACTCATGCACTCAGTACTCACATCTGCTTTCTTACCTACAAGTGGAATCGAGTATGTTCAATCTAAGTACTTTGTATAAAAAATTGTTTGGAGTTGTGTGTAGATCATGGTCATTTCTCTGACGGGTACTACCAGAGCCTTTGGGTTTATTTTGAGAACCAACAGGTTTATTGATACTTTTATTTCTGGGGCTGAAAGTTAACAGTTTGTTGGGATAGGAATTGAATTCTCACCACTTAGATTGTTTATCCCATACACTACTATTTTCGCTCTGTGCTTATGTGTAGTTCTGTTTATGAGCAAGTCTGCAAAAAAAGTAACAACACACAATAGGGGTCTTACCAGACGATTGGGCTACTCATTGATTAGAGAGAACTGAGTATTGGGGGTTTAACCAGAGGTTCATCACGCCTCAGCTGAGGGGAGAGACTGAGAAGGGGAATCCTTCATGGTACCCTTGGCTGATGTGGGAACTGCTGTTAGTGTTATTCTGCATTGCAAACCAACCACCTATCCAACTGATTATTTCACATGAGCACCCAATGAAATGCATTCAGGTCATTCTGGTATAACACGCGTTTTGTCAAAATGGATTTGCTATAATGCGATTGATGAATTGTGCACTCTGTTTGGATAATAACTTTCTACTGAACAAGTCGAGTGATTTTCTATAGCAATCTTCTACAGCACCATTTTCTGTAGTGGTTTTTCATAGCGCAATTTTCTTTAGTGCAAAGTTGCAGAGGTACACAACTGTCGTATTATAGCAGAATGCCCTGTACTTGAAAAGTGCAGTATTTGAAGACGCCTTTGTTAATTGAACATAGAACATAGAACATAGAAAAATACAGCGCAGTACAGGCCCTTTGGCCCTCAATGTTGCACCGAACCAAGCCCACCTAACCTACACTAGCCCACTATCCTCCATATGCCTATCCAATGCCTGTTTAAATGCCCATAAAGAGGGAGAGTCCACCACTGCTACTGGCAGGGCATTCCATGAACTCACGACTCGCTGAGTAAAGAATCTACCCCTAACATCTGTCCTATACCTACCACCCCTTAATTTAAAGCTATGCCCCCTCGTAATAGCTGACTCCATACGTGGAAAAAGGTTCTCATGGTCAACCCTATCTAAACCCCTAATCATCTTGTACACCTCTATCAAGTCACCCCAAACCTTCTTTTCTCCAATGAAAACAGCCCCAAGTGCCTCAGCCTTTCTTCAATTGAGTTAAAGGAGAGTGCATCATGGGATCATTCTTTTGTTTAACCAAAAGACAATCTGTGAAATATTCTGCTTTTTAGTCCAAGTGCGTTGGCTGGTGTAAAAATGTTTCGGTAGAACACCTCCAACACTGCGGATGGGGTATGTCCACTGGATTTTGTGACTGTCAATCATTTACCTGTTGGGCTAGTTAGCTGTTGTGCTAAAAATTGTGGGGGTGAGGGGAGGTTCATGACCCAGGATTCAGGTGCCTCATCCCATCTGAAGCTGCTGCCCAATCAAAGGCCACCAGCCAACATGAGCCACAATACCACGTCCAAGGTGGGTGGGTGCCACATCAATGCAAAAGGGAAAACAATTCAGATCCAGAGAAAGACAGAAAAGTAAGCAGACAGGGACAGATGCAGGAAGAAAGTAACAGGATCACAGCAAAAAAAAAAGCACAGGAGAAGAGAATGAGATTGGGATATGTCGAATAACACTTTGAAAAAACAGGACTGAAGTGTAATTGATCTGGACATCAGTAAGAATAATAAATCAGCTGAACAGACTTTGTTTGAATTGGAAAGTGGTGAAATATTGTGTGGTGGATTTATATTTACTTGAGTGTCCTATTGACAGGACTCAAAGTAGAGGGAGACAGGAAGTGTCAGTGCCAAATTGTTGATTATTTTTAATTTTTATTCTTTAAATACACAGTATGGTTGTAAAAGGAAATGACAGTATCACTGGGAAGCTTTTTCAGAAGTGGCATAATTCAAATGAAAAAGCTCCGACTGGCTAATCATGGCTCTAATGGTTTGGCTTGAGAATGCCAATTGACATTCCTGACTGGCTGACACCGTCGTGCATCAGTCTCACCCCATCCCTTATAATGATCTAATTGAGATTGGAAAATGAGATTGATATTCATTTCACATTCTAAATTAAGACTGCATTTTTTCAGTCAGACAATTAATGTTCAGACAGTTAAATACGTCACCTATTTTATTTGTTCATCAAGTACCTGGTCAGTTCCTGAGCACATCTTGAGGGCACCATCTTATACGGTCAAATTGCAATAATCTAACACAAATTTGGTTTATCTTATTAGGTGTAGATTATGATTAGCTGTCTTTTTCCTGTAAAAGTGAAATTGCATATTATAAAATAGATCCAGTTGAACGACCCTTATGTGCACAGCAGTGATTGTTTTAATTGTTCATTACACAGCACTTCCTCAGTCCATTAAACTCGCCTAGTTCTGTGGAGAATAAATAGCCTTAAATTCTGTTAAAGAACCATTTGTCAGGCAACCGTTCAATTAAAGGTTTTAAATTATAAGCAAGGAATATAAATTCATTTAGAAGCAGCATAAACACACATACAAATCCCAATATGGTGCACCTTAAAGCATATTGATAGTCCATTAAATATTTTATCATGGCTTTCCCAGCAGCTAATTAAGTGGTGCTGGCTCCATTCTCAATCCCTCATCGACATTGAATTAACTGTTTTTAGTCTTGGCGACTGCTGTTCATCAGGTAATTATATTCACTGCAAAGCACCAGGAGACAATATGACAGAGCTGTCGATTGCTAATGTAAGAATGTGAGATTAGGATATTCATCATAATCATCATGGACAGGAAATTCAGCAGATCCTGATCCTCAGGTGAAGCATTTCAATGTGTAATTAACCTATGTCCATCGCTTTTCAGTGTTAGGCAAACCATGATTTCCTTGCGTTCCACTGAATTGCATGGCAATTATTATGCAGCCATTGCTAAACATGGCACCAGGGTGCTCAGGTTTCTGCATTGCTGGGGCTGAAAACTGGACTGCAATGCTAAAATGGCTTCCTGATGAAGGGCTTTTGCCTGAAACATTGAATCTCCTGCTCCTCGGATGCTGCCTGACCTGCTGTGCTTTTCCAGCACCACACTCTCAACTCGAATCTTCAGCAGCTGCAGTCTTCACTTTCGCCCGGCAATGCGAAAAGCCTTCCTCTACCTTCTTAAGATGTGATGCTAAAATTAATTTCACAGAGAGTGTACCAGGGAGTGTGTATTTCATTCATTGAGAGGATGTGAGCATCAATGGCTAGGCCAGCATTTACTGCACCTTCTTGAGAAGCTGCCTTCTTGATCTGCTGCCATCCAGATTGTGCAAGTACATTCAGTGCTGAGGGGACTTCCAGGATTTTGACCAAGCTGACAGTGAATGAATGGTGAACTATTTCCAAGTCAGGATTGTACGTGACCTGTAACGGAACTTGCAGGAGAAGGTGTTACCTAACTGGATGTGGCTGAACCAATTGATGAGTAATTGATGATGATGGTATCCTCATTCCAAACACTCTCTATTACACACCACTATCCTGCGTGGAGGAAGTGGAAGGGTATTTACACACCCAAGTAATGTGATGCAGCATCTGATGGTGGACACCTCAGCTTCCACTACAGCAACCCACTGTCTGACTGCTCTAGTACAGCTTCAGATTTGAGTTATGTCAAGGTCAAGTAAGCATGCTTCAGAAATACTTCACGCGAGTGAGAGGGAATCAAAGAGTTTGATGAAGAGAATCTGACAGCTTGGGGTATATTTCTGCAACTGTACATTCGAATGAGAAATATCTTTTCTAAGACATCAACATGGACGAAAAGAGATTGTTTTATATTTCCATTAAACATTGTAAATAGAAAGCCAAAGGCCATTAAAAGAAATAACTTAAGTTTTAAAGGAATTGACACCAAGATTAGACATTATAAAAACTGGAGTGTAAAACTGTCATGATTTCGATTTCATGGGGAAGAATGAATCACAATATGAATGTGGAACAAGTGAAGACTGCAGATCCTGGAGATCAGTTGAAAAGTGTAGCACTGGAAAAGCACAGTAGGTCAGGCACCACCGAGGAGCAGGAGAGTCAGTGTTTGGGGCTTATGCCTGAAACGTTGATTCTCCTGCTCCTCAAATGCTGCCTGATCTGCTGTGCTTTCCCAGCACCACACATTTCGACTACAATATGAATGTGTAGTGCATTACATTTGTAACAACGAAGGAACAGCAAAAGTTTCAGAGGAACTTTGGATCATAGTGATGTTAAAAAAAAACATTATGTCAGGGAAAGATGAAACAAGGAAAGGATTATATTTCAGAATACTAGCATTCTCTTACATCCCATTCTAGAGTGCAGCAGATTTGGGCAGTCTGACCAGACATAGGATTCTGTAATAAAGTCTTTGACAGACTTGCATTTTACAGAAGGTTCCGAGGAGCCGAAATGTTTGGCATGAAAGAGAAAATAGAGTTGCCTGAAGGCAGCTTTAAGCAATGGAGGGAACATGGGAATTCCGAAGAGGACAGAGCAGATAGTAAAGTCAAAAATGTCAATGGAAGAAGGGTTCAGAATAAAGGCATCAAAACTAAGGAGTCAACATCAGATTTTCTTCAGGGACCTGAAGGAACTGCTGCTTTGTGGAAGCACAAGAAGATTTACAATGCCCTTCAAACGCAAAAGACTGTTCTTCGTAGAGTAATCTCCTCAGCATCACGAACCTTTGAGGATGAAAAGCAAGGATTGAGAAGGCATGACATCTAAAACATTCTACTAAAGCATCTCACTTACAATATTACAATATATTTGAAGTGGTGATCCCTTTAATTGAACACTGTTGATTATTTAAGACTTCCACCATTTTTTTTGTCTCTGTCATCCTCCCCTTTCATCTCAATACTCTATCTGGAATCGCTGCACTTTTCAGTGTTTGAACAGATGCCTAGCTTTGTCCTTTGCTTCCTGGTACCTTTCACTGAAGACGGTGGTTAATGAGAGAAACTCAAAGCCCTGGAATGAAAGCATAATGGAAAGAACACAGGCAAGTGAGGAAAGGTAATGTCAATATTTCTTTAAAACAATTACAAGAATGTTGTGAGAAAATATAACAAGAAAGAAAAAAGAATAATTTAATTGGACAATCAAAATCTATAGAATGCTTGAGGGGATTTTCCTGGTAACCATTCTATTTGGAATATTTATTCATGATCCTATGGATTTCTAAACTTGCAGAAGGAACCAAACAATGTGGGAGAGCAAAGTATTCAAGCAGAGGGATATTGTTCAGAGAGATCGACAGTAACGGGAGAGATTGAGTGAAAAACGATTTTTGTATTTATTCATGGGATGTTGGCATTGCTGGCTAGGCCAGCACTTATTGCCGTATTTATAGAAGATGGTGAGCTACCCTCTTTAACGTTAGGGTTTAAAACGTCTCACAATGCTGTTACAGGGTGATTGATAATATAAAATGTAAAATAGAGGAAATTGATTTTGAAATTGGAAATATAAAGAAAGAAAGAATGGGGAGGGGTAATGCAGTAATGTAATGCAGTAATGTAATGCAGTAATGTTTGGGTGGCACGGTGGCACAGTGGTTAGCATTGCTGCCTCACAGCGCCAGAGACATGGGTTCAATTCCTGACTCAGGCGACCGACTGTGTGGAGTTTGCACATTCTCCCCGTGTCTGTGTGGGTTTCCTCCGGGTGCTCCGGTTTCGTCCCACAGTCCAAAGATGTGCAGGTCAGGTGAATTGGCCATGCTAAATTGCCCGTAGTGTTAGGTAAAAGGGGTAAATGTAGGGGAATGGGTGGGTTGCGCTTCGGCGGGTCGGTGTGGACTTGTTGGGCCAAAGGGCCTGTTTCCACACTGTAAGTAATCTAATCTAATCTAATCTACAGTGCAACTGATGTAGAGGTATTCAACATGTTTGGATATTGAAACATTTTTTCCTTCCAAGGTTTTCATTTCCCTTATTAAGATTCTGCAGGCTAGTGGGGTATATTCTGTGTAAACTCCTGACTTTGAAACCCACCTAGAATACTGCATACAATTATGGTCCCCTTACTTGAGGCAATTCAGAGAAGGTTCACTGGATTAATTTCAGAGATGAGGCGTTTGCCTAAACAAGTGAGATTGAGCAGTTAGGCCAATGCTTCCTCATGTTGAGAAGATTGGGAGGAGATCTAATTGAGATATAAAGATGCCAAAGAGGATTGACAAAGCAGATGTTAACTTTTGTGGGGCAATGTCAAATGAGAGGTCATAGTTTTAGAAAAAAGGGTAGCAAATTACTTCTCAAATAATGGTCATTCTATGGAATTCACTAACCCGAGAGTGCGATGGAGATGGCACATTGAGTATATTTAAGGAGGATTTTTAATGAATAATGGGTTAAAGGGTTAGGGGGAGTGAGAAGGAAAGTTGAGTTGAGGCTGAGGTGAGATCAGCCATGAATGCATTAACTAGTGGAGCAGGCTGGACGGGCTGAATTGCCTACTCCTGCTCCTTGTTCTTGTGTTTCAATGTTATTGTCGATGGTAGAGAGGCTTTGGGGAGTTCAGAGATGAGTTCTGCTTTAAAATACACACTATTTATATGGTTTAATTTTGTTCACATTATACTATTACTAAATGTGTCAATTCCTATTGTGAGTCACAGTCCCTGACCTTCCCTTGTGCGAATAGCATGAATGTGATAATAAAAAGAGAATGTAAACTGGAAAGACTTTATTGTCTGGTTAAATCTTCATGTGCCGGCTTTGGTTTACTGAGCTTGTAAAAGATGCATACTATTTCTCTGTTCTTAAGTAACCCATAGGATAGGTCATATCATTGTTTCAGTGTGATATATTCATATTGTATACTGATCCCAGTTGCAAAAATATAAAAACAAAGAAAGAGGAAGAGGAAAGAGCCATTGCATCTGCCAAGTTCCAAATACTGTGGATTTAATCACCTGCTACTCATCAACCAATTCTAACAACAAGCCAAAACAAAGTCCCTTTGAGCTTTGCATCGTGACTTATGACTAGTATCCCTTAATTATCTTGGAGCATCATTTGAGGCCTCTTTGGCCATTGTATCTGTGCCTTTCTTTAAATGTTCTATCCAACAACTCCAGCTGTTTATAAATTTCCCATATCGCCAATGTATGAATGATTTATTTATTGTCACCTGTATTTTCTCATGAATAATACAGTAAAATACATTGGAAAGCTTCAACAGTCACAATAATCTGGCACCTTTTGAATCGTTTAAGAATAAAACGGATCAAAAATATAACTGAAAGAGAGCCCTGAGCTGGCTAAATATCAGAAGGATGTTGTGTAACTTGAAAGGGTTCAGAAAAGATTTACAAGGATGTTACCAGGGTTGGAGGGTTTGAATTATGGGAAGAGGCTGAAAAGGCGCGGGCTGTTTTCCCTGGAGTGTCGGAGGCTGAGGGTGATAAAATTATGAGAGGCATGGATAGGGTCAATAGAGAACTAGAGGACATATGTTTAGGATGAGAGGGGAAAGATTCAAAAGTGGCCCAAGGGGCAATTTTTTCAGGCAGAGGGTGGTGTGTGTATGGAATGAGCTGCCAGAGGAAGTGGTGGAGGCTGGTACAATTGCAACATTTAAAAGGCATTTAAATGGGTATATGAATAGGAACGGTTTAGCGGGATATGGGCCAAGTTCTGGCAAATGGGACTGGATTTGGTTAGGATATCTGGTCAGCATGGACAAGTTGGACCAAAAGGTCTGTTTCCATGCTGTACATCTCTATGAATTGTGCCACCATCACTTCGCTGCCACCTGTAATGGACCCACCAATAATAGGAGTCACAGCTGTTCAGGCACCAGCTCTTCACTGCTGGGCCCACCTCGCCAATGCTGCCAATGATGCTGGGTCCTGTGCTTGACCCCACAATCACCTTGCCACCAGGAATCCCTGGCTCCCCTGCCACCTTGATGACGCCTCAAATCCTGGCGTACCACGTTGCCTCGCCAATGCCCGGAGTCCTTGCTCTGGGTCTACTGCAACCAGGAGTCCCTGGCTTTGCTGCCAGACCAGGCCGCCATCTTGCTGAAAGCTCCTGTTCGACCGCCACTGTTCTGAGATGTCGCCTTGCTGGTACTGCCATCTGGAAAGATCCTCCTCTGGCTACTACAGGGACACAGCTGCCACCAGCCCCGAATGTCAGGAGGACATCTGTACTGCTGGTGCTACCACCACCGTCTCCAGTTGTCTGCTGCCACCTCTAATCACCAGGAGGAGCCACCATTCTGTGCAGGGCCTGCTCCAGCCACCATTCAGGTTTCACCAACTAACCCGCTGCAAAAGGCTCCAAAGGAAAGGAAAAATAGAAAGAAAAAAGGCAGAAGTAAAAAGAGAAACAAAAAGTAAGAAAGAATGGAGAATTGTAAATTAAAATCAAAATTAAACCAGTGAGTTTATCGGTCAATGGACCACAGTTTTACTGGTGAGGTAATTCAGTTAATTTACTTAGTGAGTGTTGTTTTAGAAGGTTCAACCAAGTTAAAAATAAATGGGAAATACTCATTTTGAAATAACGTTAATCTAAACAGATAAATTCTTTTAAGGTTTTTGCAGCTGATTTTATTTCCTAGCATTTAAGCAGACAAGAGACACACAGTCATTGTCGGATAGCTGTGATAAAATGGGAAGGCAGATCTTATCTTTTGACAGTCAGAATCTGACAGTTTGCTAAAAAGCACTGTTCAAAATTCCATTTGTGAAGGCCATTTTGCAGCTGAACTAGAGAAGTGCAGGTGAAGGAGGCAGCTCTGAAATTTTCAATTTATCTGTTGAGGGACAAATGTTTTCCATCCCACTGTCATATCATCTAAATGGATCTTAAAGCTTAAGAGAGAATATTGAAAATGCAATACTGACTCAAATGCTGCTCATACTTTCTTACTTAAATTGAATATTAACTTCAGCACTAACATCTATTCTCTTTATTTATGTTGAAATAATGTGCAGGACAATTTACTCTTTTATTTATATTGGGAAGTTTCTGCTTAATCTCACGTCTCAAGGCTAAGAAGCATTGAATTGTAGATTGTTAGGTGGCCCCAAATGAAATATAATTACATAAATTACGAAAAGAGAAAGTGGAAATTTACTGTAGGAACCAGCTTTTCGTCCAGAGAATCCCTTCAGTGTGGAAACAGGCCATTTGGTCCATTGAGTTCACACTGACCCTCCGAAGATCATCCCACCCTATCCCCATAACTCTGCATTTCCCATGGCTAATCCACCTCACCTGCACACCCCTGTAGCTATGGCCAATTTAGCATGGCCAATTCACCTAAGCTTCCACCTAGACTGTGGGTGGAAACTCACGCAGATATGAGTATGCAGACTCCACACAGTTGGTCACTGGAGGGTAGAATCAAACTCAGTCCCTGGCACTATGAGGCAACAGTGCTAACCACTGTGTCATCCAATTAATTTTAGGAAGCGAAATTGGAATGATAAGTGCCAATTCGTATTTTTCTTACTCAGATATGCTCATTGAAGCTTAAGAAACCAAAAAAAAATCAGAGCTAAGCTTTGAGCCCATTGATGAATAAACAACAGAAATAAGGTCCTTGCATTAATCATAACCTTTGGAACTGACTAAAACTTAAATTGGATAAGACCTGGATAAAAGTGTCTTTGAGAAAATTAGATTCTTTTTACTTTCTGTACACTTCAACTGAAAGGAATCAGCAGATTATGAAAACTTTGTAAATAGATAGTAGTAGTTGAACCAAATCTAATATAACAATGCAATTTGACATAAATATTTCATAAGGAATTATAGAAATATTACATGCAGTGAATGGCACGTAGATACTCAAAAAACCTTACTACTTGCAACACTCTTTATGTCCACACTTACATTGTGAATCATCTATTTAACTGACAGTGGAATTTGAGAGGCAAACATTATTTAATTAGAAAACCTTATCTCAATATATCATTATGCTGATTTGTTGAAGAAGCTATTGAATCAATCTAAGTGCATTGGGAAAAACTTTACCACTTACCACTTCATTAATTCACAATCTAGTTTCACTCAAATCAAAAAGTATAGTCAGTTTTGTTTTTAAGAATAATATGAAATGGACCTGTCTAACATTTCATTTATACCTTTTGATAAACTAATTTATATCTTGCCCCCTCTAAAGCTTTAATCAGGTCAAAGACTTGGGCTTCAGCTTGAGATTTTCACAGATCAATTGGAGACAGTTTCCCACCACACTTCAGTGTCCAGAAATTTATGCAATTAACAGGAAGTGAAGGGTGGAAGAGTAAAACAAAAACAGAAATTGATGGAGAAACTCTGTAGGTCTGGAAGGATATGTGCAGAGAAAAGCAATGTTAATATTTCGAGTCCAGTGACCCTTCTTCAGGATGATTCTCCAGTTTTGACAAAGGGTCTCTGAGCTCAAAACATTAATTCTGTGTTTCTCTGCATGGACACTGCCAGACCTTTTGAGTTTCTCTAGTAATTCCTGTTTTCATTTCTGATTTCCAGCATCTTTAGGGCGCAAAATTGAATCCACTTAGCTGTTGTGACGAGAGGATTCTCTCAAAGCCCTTGTGTCAAAACTGGAGAAAGAATTCTCAAATTCTCAATTCTTCAGAGGCCTGAAGAAGAATTAATACCTGAAACGTGGACTTCTTCACTTCCTGATGCTGCCTGGCTTGCTGTGTTTTTCCAGCCGCCTGTTTGTCTACAATGAATTCTCAAAGCGAAATTTTATTTAAATGATGACATTTATTAAGAAATTCTGTTTTCAATTATCAGCTGTTCAGACAAAGGAAGTACAGTACTCAGCGATACCCGAGATCGTGTTGTATTTATTGCTAACAGCTTAAGAACATAACACAATTTATGTTACCTTATACTATATCCATCAGCAACACTCTCAGAAGTAAATGTCTTACAGCTTATTCTATGGCTTAAAGCAGTCTCTCAGATTTAGATTTTCAAACTGTTAATTTAAAGAAGGGGGGGAAAAATCAGACTCTTAAATGCTCAGAGGCAGAATGAGGTGAGTGATAATAGGAAGATGGCACATGAGGACATTATGCATATTCCTCCCCCTTTTCTGTCTCATTGTAACTCTGGCCACAAGAAATCAGATTCATCACATTTATTTCCCTTGACATAGTTTAGTCATTTCTTTGTGATGTAGAAAAATGTCTGAAGACATTGCGTAAAATGTAACAGCGGTGCCTATACTTTCATCTGTAGTGTGACAGTACCTGCTACTCAGACATTCTACCAACAGTGGACCTATGGACTAGGTCATCACAGTGTCTTCCTGGTTTTGTTCCAATAAACAGATGCATCAGCACTCGATCAATGGCTTGTTCCCACTGAGACCCTGAGCTGACCTTGTCCTTTCTTTAATTATCTCTAAATTGTCATTTGGTCATGCAGAACTTGAAAATTGACAAAAAGGGTGACATGTTGCCAAAGTTTTCCATTTTGTACTCTTCAGGACAAATGCAAGAATGCCAAATTTCAGGCAGTCACAGCAATTTGCATTATAGGAGAAAAAGAATTACGTTTTTTTTGGGAAGTTTGTTCTGATTGGCTGATAGTTCCCCATTGCTTTCACCATGGCAACCTATGACCTCCTTAAGCTCCTGGGTAGTCCAAAAAAAACAGATGCAAGGCTTTGACATGTTCACTCTCCAGAAATCTTGATCCTGTATATGAAATGGATGTTATTCCTAAAAAGCATTAACGCTTTGTTTTGAGCTTGACTGATAGATACACTGAAACATCGAAAATTGAAGCTGGAATCAGTTTCTTGGCTAATAGAGTCCCCCCCCCTGCTACTCAATATGATCATGATGATCCTTTACCTGAATGCTGTATTCACACGCTCTCCCAATATCGATTGGCATTTTTAAAAACTTGTCTGGTGAGGTCAATCTGGCTCAGTGAGAAATATCCTGAATATCAGCGATACCAAGAACATGGAGAGAAACAGAGAGGATCCTACTGTCATGTGGTTTTTGGGTCACAATTGCAAGCTTTATAGAGTCATATGGCATGGAAACAGACTCTTTAATTCAACTAATCTGTGCCAGCCAGATGTCCCAGTCTGAACTAGTCGCATTTGCTAGCATTTTGCCCACATCCTTCAAAACCCTTCCTATTCATATATCCATCCAGATGTCTTCTAAGTGTTGTAATTGTGCCAGCCTCCACCACTTCCTCTAGCAGCTCACGCCATGCACGCATCACCCTCTGTGTGAAAAGGTTGCCCTTTAGGTTCCTTTTAAATCTTTCCCCCCCTCACCTTAAACCTATACCATCCAGTTTTGGACACCCCTACTCTGGGAAACTGACCTTGGCGATTCACCCTATCTAAGGCCCACATGATTTTATAAACCTCTGTAAGGTCACCCCTCATCCTCCAATGCTCCAGGGAGAGCAGCCCCAGCCAATTCAGCCTTTCGATATAGCTCAAACCCTCCAGTTCTGGAAACATCTTGGTAAATCTCTTTTCCACAGCTCAAGTTTAACAACATCCTTCCTATAGAAGGATGACCAGAATTTTTGGTTCAAGACTTGCTGATCAGGATATGCACCAAATGCTGACAAATGGGATGAGATTAATTTAGGATATCTGATTGGCATGGATGAGTTGACCACAGGGTCTATTTCTGTACTGTACATCTCTATATTTCTACGATCAAGGAAAATACATGGTCAAGAACGACCTTCAAGCTTAGGCTTCAGTGGAAATCTGCTCTTTGAATCTTCACACCATATACACTTAGATATGGTATTCTGAGTAGCACCACATCTGATATTTGTATTGTATTGGTGTGAGACTGTTATCCAGATGTGTTTCTCACTTAAATTTTAGTCTAAATCTAATTAACTCCTTGCAAACTGTGCCAATAATGTACTGTGGGAAGCAGCTCTGTAATATCATCATAAAGTTGCCTCAAGGTCTTGAAGCCCTTTAATCAACAAGGAGGAACACTGAAACAGAGAAATGTTGGATGGTCAATTTGAGTGAAAGGTCAGAGTTTATCGGGATCTTTCTTATACAGCAGACATTATTTCCTCAGAGCCTATGAGGTTCTTAGTTCTGGAGACTGAACTTGTTAAATACTTTGTTTTTCAGAGATCAGCAGCACCATCAATAATGGTATGTCATCAGCTTAGTTGTTGTGATTGCAGCATGTTCCTGAATCAAGTATTGTCCCAGATATTCTTATGGCTGTAGTTACACATCAGGAAAATGCAGAATCCCAAAAACCGCAGACTTTGACGATTCCAATGGACAAATTCACTAGCCAAGTGTCTGGAATCCTCTAAAATAATCCATTAAAGTTTGTGAATTTGTGGTTTTCCACTTGGGATAAGGTGAAAGGATTGTAAAGGTGAAAGGATTGTAAACAGAGTCTGACTGCCTCATTCATTACTCATTCCCACCCCCACACCCCACCCCCACCCCCCAACCGCATGAACTCATGAGAACCATGCACTCCACTCATCCAGGCTGGGAACTTACATCTTCCACCACCACTCTTGGACCTGAGTGATTCCCATTTATCAAAAAAACTGAAAGAACTGCAGGTCCTGAAAACTCTGATTCCTCTGCTTACATCCATGGTGAGATGGACAATTGGATACAAGATTGGCTTGATGGTAGGAAGCAGAGGGTACTAGTGAAAGGATGCATGTCAGACTGGAGGTCTGTGACAAGTGGTGTGCCTCAGGGGCTCATTGCTGTTTGTTATCTATATCAATGATTTGGATGATAATGTACAAAACATGATTAGTATGTTTGCAAATGACACTACAATAGGCGGTATCATGGACAGTGAGGAAGGTTGTCAGAAACCGCAGCAAGGTCTTGAACTGCTGGGGAAGTGAGCTGTGAAATGGAAAATGGAGTTTAATATAGATAAGTGTGAGGTCTTGCACTTTGGAAAGTCAAATCATGATAGGAATTTCATGATAAATGGTGGGGCTTTAAGAAATGTAGTGGAACAGATGGACCTCGGAATTCAGGTACATGGTTCTCTGAGAGTGGAGTCACAGGTAGACAGGGTAGTGAAGAAGGCTTTTGTCACACTGACCTTCATCAGTCAGGGCATTAAGTATAGAAGTTGGGAAGTTATGTTGCAGTTATACAGGGCACTGGTGAGGCCACACTTGGAGTATTGTGTTTAGTTTTGGTCACCTTACTATAGGAAGGGTGTAATTAAACTTTTAAAGAGTGCAGAAGAAATTTACAAGGATGTTGCCTGGACTCAATGGCCTGAGTTATGTGGAGAGGTTGGATAAGCTAGGACTTTTTTCTTTAGAGCATAGGAGACTGAGGAGCGATCTTATAGAAGTGTTTAAGATCATGAGAGGCTTGGATAGGGTGAATGCACTCAGTCTTTTTCCCAGGCTTGGGGATTCGAGGACGAGAGGGCATCAGTTTAAGGTTAGAGGGGAAAGAATAAAAAGGAACCTGAGGGGCAACATTTTACACAGAAGGTGATATGCATGTGGAATGAGCTGCCAGCAGATGTGGTTGAGGCGGGTACATTAAAAACATTTAAAAGACATTTGGATAAATGCATGGATTGAAAAGGTTGAGAAGGATATGGGCCAAGTGCAGAGAAATGGAGTTAGCGTGGACGGACATTTTGGTCAGCATGGACCAGTTTGGGCGAAAGGGCCTATCTCCATGCTGTAGGAATCTATGACTCTATGAAATGCTACCAGAACGGCTGAGTTTTTCCAGCAATTTCTGTTTTTCTTTCTGATTCCCATTCATCCCCCCACCTCGCTCTCCCATCCAAACAGACACAACCCTCACCTTATTGGACCTGTACATCGTCCCCATACCACTGCTCAACCACTCCTATCCCTCACCCATCTCTGCCCACTGGAACTAACGTCCATAACCTCACAGGACACATCAAGCGTCCATTATGTTGATGTTCCCTTAGTAATAATAACCCCCCACTCCACCAAACCTGACCCTTTCCAAACAGGTGCTATTCCACCTCTCACTCTGTACCTGGGAGAGTCAGGTCCCCCAGCCACCAGCCTGAACACCTAGACTCAACATCTTCCCCTTCCCCCAGTGCCAGACTTGACCTTCTCTCCTCTTCCTGCTGAGTCCAACATCCCCACCAAAACCAACACTCTTTCCTCAGCATCTGATAGCCCCTGCCAGTGCACCGAGCTCCTGAACTTGACTTGCTCCTTCCCGTGCTCTACCAGATCTTGGCCTACCCTAGAACTCACCACTTCTAATGTTACACCCTATCCAAACAGCCACCTTGGCATCCTATTTATCTGGTACTCTACCCGCTTGGCACCTCCTTGGATGCTGCCTGAACTGCTGTGCTCTTCCAGCACCACTAATCCAGAACCCTGTTCAACCTGGCAGCCTAACCAACTCCTTAGCCAACTGCCACCTGAACCCAACACATGTAGCTGTGTCTATACCTTTGGCTGGCTGCACTGCTGTATATTTAATTGCAGCATCTATGCCATGGCAAAGTTGGAATAGTTTGGCTTTCCCTTAACATTTTTGCACTTAGAGAGAGTTATAGAGTCATGCAGCATGGGAACAGCCCGTTTGGTCCAAAGAGTCCATGCCAATCATAATCCTAAACTATACTAGTCCTGCTGGCCTGTGCTTGGCACATATCACTCCAATCCTTTCCTATGTATGTACTTACCTCAATATTGTAACTGTACCTGCATCTACCACTTCTTCTGGAAGTTCCTGCCAGACACAAACCACTGTCAATGAAAAAAAGAAATTGCCCCTCATGTCTTTTTAAAATCTTTCTCCTCTCTCCTTAAAAATATGCTCCATAGTCTTAAAAGCCCCACCCTAGGGAAGAGACAGTTGCCATTCACTTTATCTATACCCCTCATTATATCTCGATAAGGTCGCATCTCAATCTCCTATGCTCCAGGGAAAACAAAATAGCCTACCCAGCCTCTCCTTAGAGCTCACGCCATCTATATTGAGCAACATCCTAGTAAATCTCTTCTGAACCCTCTCTAGCTTAAGAATATCCTTCCTATAAAAGAGTGACCAGAACTGGCCACAGTTCATATTTCTGAAGGAGCCTGGATTGGAATGCCAGCCAGGAGTGAGGAGTTCAATCCTAAAAGAAAAAAAATAGAGTTGGAATGTTAATCCAACTGGATTGCCCCCCTCTGAGTATCTGAGCCAGTGGATCAGAATGGTTAATAATTATGCAAACCAAAAAATTGGATCACTGCTGGAATTTTTTCCATGGGATGTATTGCAATGTGATCTTTTTTCTTTCATTTCAGGCGTACGTTTAGAATTGAAATTATACCGTGCCATTTAACAATTGGACTTTATGAAAATTCATTGCCTCGGATGAGTTATAAATCAGAAATTAACTCATGGCTGGAGGAACTTTTCAAAGAGCTAGTAGTTTGAAATTCATTTCTAAAATGTTAGTTCTGCAAGGTTCTACCATTCCCAATTTAATTGTCTTAACTGATAATTTACTGCCTGATTACTTTATATGGAAGGAAGATGTTCAGAGTGATGCCCGCTCTATTGTATTGAATTGGATATTAGAATCAATAAATTTGTTTTTAAGGTTATTTTCTCTCTCCTGTCCTAACACTTGCCTTCTACGCAGTCATCAGTCATCTTGTACCTGGTGGCTGCTAAATTCAGTGAGACAATGAATTGTCAATAGTCAGACAAACCAAATGTTGGTCCTTACTGGAATCAAAACAGAGACAATCGAAGGCATTGTTTCCTGCGGATTTGGCCCACGTGCCCCACAAAGCCAAGCTGCACCTCATGATCCATTTCAATGGATCCCGTCGTGAACATTAATATTTCCAGCTCACCTTGACTCAGTAGTGAGGAGCCAGATAACAGCAGCATATGACTTATATTTATATAACGCCTTGATGTCCCAAGGTGCTTCACAAGAGCATCATAAATCTGAGTATGGCACTAAACCAATGTAAGATTTTGTTTTTATTCATTCTCAGGATGTGGGCATCAGTGGCAGGGACAGCATTTATTGCCCATCCCTTGTTGGCCCATCGTTAATTGCCTCGAAGCTGTTGGCATGAGCGGCTGAAGTTCATGTTGTATAGGGAGGAAATTGAAGAACTTTGAGTCAGCTACAATGAAGGGGCAACAAAATAATTTCAAGTCAGATCGTATGAGCCCTGGAGGGTGGTGTTCTCACGTATCTGCTGTCCTTGAACTTCTAAGTGGTAAAGTTTAGAGTTTAGATGTCAAAGGAGCATTGATGTGTTATTGCGGGATGCCCTGTGGATGATACATACTGCTCCACTGTATGTTAGTGGTGAACAAAATATAACAAAAAGAGAAATTGCTGGAAAAGCTCAACAGGTCTGGCAGTATCTGTGGAGAGATATCAGAGATAATGTTTCAGGTTGAGTGACCCTTTCTTAGAACTGAGTGCTCATGCACAGCATCCGTACTTCTTTTGGTGGACAAAATATATGTTGGCAGATTGTTGAGGTCCCAGTTGAGCAGAGTTCTTTGATCTATATGATGTAGAGCTTGAGTTTAATTGGAGCTGCACCCATCCATGCAGGTGAATAGTTTTCCAACACATTATGAGATACACCATGGTGACACAGTGGTTAACACTGTTGTTTCATAGCATGAGGGATTTGGGTTCGATTCCAGCCTTGGGTGACCGAATGGAGATGGCACATTCTTCATGTGTCTGTGTGGGTTTCCTCCAGGTGCTCCGGTTTCCTTCCACAGTCAAAAGATATACGGTCAGGTTGATTGGCCGTGCTAAATTGTCCTGTAGTGTCCAGGGGTGTGCAGGCTAAGTGGATTAGCCATGTATAATGTGGGGTTATGGGATAGGATGGGATGATGTTTGGAGGGTTGGCGTTGACTCGATGAGTCAAATAGCCTCTATCTGTAGGAATTCTGATTCAATGATATCTGATCTGTGCCATTGTGTATGACAGCCTGGAGAGGGTCAGGAAGTGATCTAATTGTCACAGAATTCACAACCTCTGAGCTGCTCTTGTAGGAACTGTATACATATGGTTGATCCAGTTCAGTTTCTGGTCAATGTTAACCCTTGAGATGTTGATAATATGGAATACTGTTGATCATGTCATTGGATGATTGGATTCTTGATCATTAGCCTGGTTTCTTAAGTGGCAAGTAGTATTCACACCACACATCAGCCCATGCCTGAATGTTGTCCAGGGCTTACTGCATTTGGACACAGACTGTTGCATATCTGAGGAGTGGAACACAATAATGGCAATCATTGATGAGCATCCCTACTTCTGACCTTATAATGGAGGGAAAGTCATTTTAGATCAGATGATCAAAAGCTTGGTCAAAGGGCTAGGTATTAGGGCATGACCTAAGAAGAAAGCAAGATTATGATGTGGGGAAGGTGTCGTGAGGAAATTCCAGAGCACTCGGCCGGAAGTGACAAATGCCAATGTTGGAATAATTATGCTTAGAAATGTACGAGAGATCAAAATTGGAGAACTGCATTTTACAGAGGTTAGGCAGCTGGATGAAATTAGAAATAGGCAAGGAAAGACCACAATGAGATTTGACAACAAGGGCGAGAATTTTAACAACTTTGACTCAGTTGGAGACAGTTTTGCTGAGCATCTCAGGCGGGCCCGCAGGGGCCAACCTGACCTCCCAGTCACCACCCATTTTAATTCCCCTCCCCAATACCTTTCCGACATGACCATCCTTGGCCTTCTCCATTGCCTCAACAAATCAGACCGCATATTTGAGCAACAACACCTCATCTTCTGCCTGTGCAAACTACAGCCCAGAGGACTCAACATTGAGTTCTCCAATTTCAAATAACGTCCCTTACCATCCCCTGACTCCCTTCCCAGCCCCTCCAACTCCCGTCCATTCCCTTCATTGACCCTTCCTTTCAGCTACCAACTGGATTCATTCCTCCCATTGACCAATCAGGTTGTAGTCTCTACCTGTCTTCACCTGTCCCCACCAACTGGATTCATTCCTCCCATTGACCAATCAGGTTGTAGCCTCTACCTGCCTCCACCTGGCTCCACCCCCGCCCCCACCACTCCTGTTATCTGCAGTTCCCCCTACACCCACCCCCAGACCTGAAGAAAGGTTACACCAGAAATGTTCTCTACCTCCTGATTCTCCCTGGCTTACTGTGTTCTTCCAGCCTGCTGCCTGTCACTCCTTGACTCAGAACTAAAGATTCACTTGTTCTGAGACTTATCCCTGAATAATGTTTTTACATAGTTGCACAGAAGAGGTACCTCAAAAAGCTTTATGGGTGAGGTTCACCAGTTAATCACAGGAATCGGACAAAAATATGGGGAAGAAAAGAATAGCCTGTATTAAGAATTAGATGAAATAGATGAGTGGCACCTTGTGGAAAACAAACACCAGCATAGGCTAGTCAACTAGACTGATTAAGAACAACAAATCTTTGTCCCTTGGGGATATTGGTGAATCAAATGGTTTTAAATCTAGTTTTCTAATCAATCTGTTCAGAGATGTTATTGTGCACCTCGGGAGCAGTTAGGAACTAGAACCCAGGCTTCCCAGTCCAGGGGTAAGGACACTACCACTGTGCCACAACCGCACCCTGCGACTGGGTTTTATTGATGACAATCAGTCACTAGCTTCATGGCCACTGTTACTGAGACTGACCGATTGAATTTAATTTCCACCTGGTGCAGGACAGGATTTGGCTCTATGTTTCAGAGGGCAGCGTCTGTCTTTTTGGACCGCTGAGTCCAGTGACATGATCACAATGGCACTGTCTCCAGTAAATCCAGCCCAAAGTGTTCTGAAAACAGATTAGAGACAAAGAAAATAAAAAAAAACTGCAAGCGACTTTGGGGGATTGGTCCCAAGAAAACCTTTTATAAAGGTTTTTATCAAATATGGTCACATTTGAGCTTGACAGCAAAGTCTTGTGATTGCTTAATTGGATAGTTGGTTATTTGACTCATGCATATTCAAAAAGGAGATTGGAACTAAGATAGGGCAGGATATAGAGCTACATAGAACACTGATCTTTAAGGATGAACTGTCACATAAAATGTGTTCTACTATAATAAGTTAACTTGCTTAACCTCTTGCTGTAATTTAATTGAGGAATCTGGAATCTCTTAGGCCATCTGTTAAAGTTATTGCTCACCAACATTGCTGCTGCATGGTTTTTCTGATGAAGTATTTTGGAACACCAGTAGCCTCAGGCAGTCAAATGCTTCAGACAGTTGTAACTTTATGAAGGACCAAAACTCTATTGTGATTTTCTTTCATTAATGTTATAGCAGCATTGAAACAATTGCCTATATAAAGGCATTATGGTATGGAGACACTTCTCAACTGGAAAATTGTCTGAATGAAATCAATAATGCAAATCTAATGGTGACTATCACCAATGTTGAACCAAACAGTACAGAAGGTGAGGCAGAATATGAAATTGTGATGAGGTGAAACCATGCAGCGAATTTCAAAGTCTTCATGTTGTAGGAGTTGGTATAAGGCTTTTGCATATTTCCACTTCATTCCAAGTTTTGTGGATTTATTACCAGTCTCCAGGTTTCTTTCCCTAAGCAACTCCACAGCGCTGATTTTCCCCTCCTTGTTTGAGACTCTTATCAATACCCAACCATTTGGCTGAACTTCTGAATTGATTTGAATTAGATTAGATTAGATTAGATTACATTACATTACAGTGTGGAAACAGGCCCTTCGGCCCAACAAGTCCACACCGCCCCGCCGGAGGAAACCCACGCAGACACGGGGAGAACGTGCAAACTCCACACAGTCAGTCGCCTGAGTCGGGAATTGAACCCAGGTCTCTGGCGCTGGGAGGCAGCAGTACTAACCACTTGTCACATATATGAGTAGAGTGAAAACTTTATAAGTCACTACTTACAGCATCATCTTTGTTACAAAGGTATCTAGGTGTAACTTCTTCAGTTACAAGATTAGTTACAGTGTAACAATGTCACAAACAATGACACCATTTTAGGTATAGAGTACTGAGGTACAATCCTCAGTTACAGAATTGAGAAATGGAGACAAAAAGTTAGATTATAGCATAGCCATCAGTCAGAAAAACAAGAAATAAAGTTAAAAAGACAAGCATCACAGTCTGTCTCCAAGGGCTGTCCCCAGCAGACCAGCATGGTAACCCCTTCCAAGTTGGCAGAGATTGTAACAACAAAATCAAAAGTCATAGAAACAAACTGGCATTCATGCATTGTCTTCAGTAGAACACGGTGGCTCAGTGGTTAGCACTGCTCCTCACAGCACCAGGGTCCCAGGTTTGATTTTGGCCTCGGGCAACTGACTGTGTGGAGTTTGCACATTCTCCCCGTGTCTTCGTGGGTTTCCTCCGGGTGCTCTGGTTACCTCCCAAAGTTCAAAGATGTGCAGTCCAGGTGAATTGGTCATGCTAGATTGCCCGTAGTGTTAGGTGCATTAGTCAGAGGGAAATGGGACTGGGTGGGTTACTCTTCGGAGGGTCGGTGTGGACTTGTTAGGCCGAAGGGCCTGTTTCCACACTGTAGGGAATCTAATCTAATCCTTAGTATATGTCACAAGAGCGGTATCAGTCAAAATTTAAGGAGATATTCGAACAGGGGCCCAAATATTTGGATGAAGACAAGGGTCTTCAAGAACATTTAAAAGAACACTATTATGGACTAGGCCAAAAATTTCAAAACATTCTTAAGCAGGCAATCCAGACCATAACTTTGCAATTTGTTTCACTAAGTGTACAGTGAAAGTTACCCGGAGTAAGTTAGCTAGGATGACTAGCAGGTTTTAAAACAGATAAAAATTCATTCACAAAATTACACAATGAAACACAAAGAACTCGATAAAGAACCCCTGCAGAACTCAGTCTATCCAAACTAGACTTAATTATGCTGTTCTGAATATACACAACAGTCCCAATAAGCAACCCCCCTTAAAAAACTGTAAGAATGGAAGAAATGTTTACAGGTTGAAGTGAGAAGGACAGAAGGAGAGAGAGAGTTTTGCAGCCTGTTTCCACACAGCTGAACTTCTAACTAGTTCTGGACGGAATTGCTTAGCTATGGAGCTGACCACTCCCCTTTCATTACACAGGTCACTTCTAAAACATGACCACTATGGCCTGAAGTCTCATCTGTTTACATATAAACAAAAGGCCTCTCAAAATCCTTTTAAGCTCTGTACCAAACTAGTCACCTCAGAGCTGGGACGGTTTTTATGACCCCTCTGAAAATAATCAAGGACACAGTATCTTTGAGAAAAGAAACAGCTTTTTAGAAAAAAAAAGGGACCAACTCAAAAAAGCCCAAATCACCTTCCTGTCCTCTCAAAAAAATGAACAATCGATATCAAAAGATGGCTTCACTTTTAAAACACTTCAAAAACAACTGGTTCATAGTCTAAAGCACACATATACACTATACTAACTATAAACATGCACAACCCCATGCAAATTCAGGCCATGGTACACCCACCACCGACCACCTCCGTATCACATTTGAGTCTCGATAACGCATCAGCAATCACATTTTTGTGACCTGCCATATGCACAATCAAGTTGAATGGCTGTAACAATAAGCACCATCTGAACAGTCTGGCATTTTTGTCCTTAAATTTTTTCACAAAAGTCAATGGGTTATGATCAGTGTATACAATTGTCTCAGATGCATTGCTGGCAATGTAAACACTGAAATGTTGTAATGCCAACACCAAGCTTAAAGTCTCTCTCCACCATTGAATATTTCTGTTGATGCATGTTCAACTTCCTGGAAAAATACCTGATGGGTCTTTCTACCCCCTTGTCAACCTCCTGCAGGAGCACCGCATTGACACCCACATCACTGACATCGATAGCCCCTTGAAAGGCTTTGTGTAATCCGGGGTGGCTAACACTGGGGCAGTGGTTAACACAGTTTTTAGGCTGTCAAATGCCTTTTAACAGTCCGCTGCTCACTGAAACCTCTTGCCCTTTTTTAACAATTCGGTGAGTGAAGCAGCCACACTGCTAAGATTCGGCATAAACTTTCGATAAAATCCATTCAATCCCAGGAACCATAGTACTGCTTTTTTCGTTGACAGTGTGGGAAATTCCCCAATTACTTCTGTTTTTGCATCTTGTGGGGCCATTTGTCCATGTCCAATAACACGGCTCAGGAAGGTGACTTGGGCTTTGGCAAATTCACTTTTAGCTGGTTTACCACCAAATCTGCCTTCCGAAGTCGATCAAACAAGTCTGATAAATGCTGTAAATGATCACTCCATGAGTGACTATAAACCACCATGATTTGGAGATGCCGGTGTTGGACTGGGGTCTACAAAGTTAAAAATCACACAACACCAGGTTATAGTCCAACAGGTTTATTTGGAAGCACTAACTTTCGGAGCGCTGCTTCTTCATTGTGTACTCCACAACCACCTGATAAATAGCAGTGCTCCGAAAGCTAGCACTTCCAAATAAACCTGTTGGATTATATCCCAGTGTTGTGTGATTTTTAACTTTAAAAACCATCAGGTTATCAATGTAAACAGCACAATTGGGTAACCAGGCAATGACGTTATTAGTCAGTCTCTGAAATGTGGCTGGCGCGTTTTTCATACCAAATGGCATGACTTTGAACTGATATAGTCCATTTGGCATTACAAAAGCCAAAACTGCCTTTATTCTCTCTGACAGAGGTACCTGCCAGTAGCCTATGAGCAAGTCCAACTTAGAAACGTAAGTTGCTTATCTCACTTTTTCGACACAGTCCTCTAACTGTGGAATTGGATATTCATCAGTCTTTGTAACGGCGTTGACTTTGCGATAGTCCACACATAACCGTTGGGTACCATCTGGCTTTGGCATCGTGACTATGGGTGAGCTCCAGTCACTGTAACTCACTTTGATTATGCCATCTTGGAGCATGTGCTCTATCTCCTTTTGAACCTGTGTCAACTTTAGAGGGTTATGCCTACAAGGATGTTGATTACTCGGAACAGCATCTCCTATATCTACATGAAGCACAATTATGTTAGTACTTTCCAGTTTATTTCCACATATCTCCCCATATGATAGTCATAACTCTTCCAGGTCATTTCGATTTTCTTGGAGAAGGTAAGTCAATAGTTTATCCCAATTTTTGATAACTTCCTCATTGTCCAATTTGATTTGAGGAATGTCCGATTCAGAATCCTCGTTCTTTGCTGTAATTATTAATACATTCTTCTCTTGCTTTCCTTCCATATCAAAATACCTTTTGAGCATAATCACATGAAACACTCTGTGAGATTTCTTCCCATCTGGAGTCCTTATCAAGTAATTCCTCTCACTCAATTTCTTCTCAATTTGATACGGGCCACTAAACCTTGCTTTTAAAGGCTCATCTGTTACTGAAAGTAACACCAATACTTTATGCCCAATTGCAAAATTGCGAATTTGTGATTTCTTATCCACTTCCTGAATCATTCTATGCTGTGATACTTTTAAATGCTGTCTAGCCAACTCTCCAGCTCTGTTTAATCATTCTCTAAAAATTGACATAGTCTAAATGGGTGGTCTCTGAACTCTGACTTATTAATTTTTCCTTAATCAATTTTAACGGTCCTCTTATGTCATGCCCAAATATTAATGCAAATGAACTGAATTTGGTCAATTCATTTGGTGCCTCTCTGATCACAAAATGTACAAATGGAACTCTGTATCCCAATCATCTGGATAATCCTGACCATAAGCCCTGAACATGGTCTTTAATGTTTGATGCCATCTCTCTAGCTTTCTGGATGGTACTCAGTAGATTTGAATTGTTTCATTCTCAAGTTATCCATAACCTCCTTGAATAGTTTGGATGTGAAGTTTGATCCTTGATCTGACTGGATCTCTATTGGCGATCTGTATCGAGTAAAAATATTTAATTAGTTCTTTCACAACCCTTTAGCTGTGATGTTGCGTAATGGGATTGCCTCTGGAAATCTAGTCAATATATCCACTATTGTTTACATATACTTATTCCCAGTTTTTGTTTGAGGTAGGGGACCTACCCAATCAATCAAGACTCTTGTGAAAGATTCCTCAAATGCTGGAATACGTATTAAAGGTGCAGCTTTTATTACTGCCTGTGGTTTTCTGATTAGCTGACATGTATGACATATCTGGCAAAATTCAACTACATCTTTACGTAGTCCAGGCCAATAAAAATATCTTTGTATTTTAGCCTGTGTTTTCCTCACCCCTAAATGACCTCCCAGTGGTAGCTCATGCTCCACTCGTAGCACCTCCTTTCTGTACCCTACTGGTAAAACAATTTGATGAATCTCTGCCCATTATTCATCTGCTTGAATGTGTGATGGTCTCCATTCCCTCATTAAGACATCATTTGTTAAGTAATAACACACATGGATGCTTTCACTCTCTTTTCTGTATATGCCTTTTGACACAACTGCTTTAACTCCTCATCTTTCTGTTGTAACTCAATATGCACAGCAGAGCTAAAGAGCTAAAGCACAGCAGAGCATGTTTACCTAGTTGTTCCTGCTCTGTCCTACTTATCTGATCAAAAACATTCCCTGATAAAGCTGTTAGCTTCCTAATCCGTGTGTTTTGATCTCTCCTGCTTCAACTTGTGCCTCTGTAATCTTGTGATCATACAATGTGGGAAAATTCCTGGATAAACATCCTTCATTTCTTTAGTTGCCTGCATCTCCACTGGCTTTTTAACTAGAGTAGGCAGCACACCTACCAGTGAATCAGTGATATCGTTTGCACGGCCAAATTGTATTCCTGGAGCTGAGAGTTTGTCCGGTATTCCTACCACAAATTCTCCACTCTTGTCTGAATTCTGTGGCCTCACTTTACATAATTGGGCACTTTTTTTTTGTCTCACCATGAATTCCTCTAGCCAGTACCTTTTCTGGCAATAGTCCTTCAGGAGTACATATCTCCTCATCCTTCAGCATTACCAGAATGACAGGATCCTGTGTTCCTTAATATTGTAACCTCTTCACCTGCTACTCCTGGCCTATGTAAATAAACTTTACCCTTGCATGTATATTTTTTAAGCAGATCTGACACTTCCTCCTTAACCAACCTCTGAACATCTTCTACACTCTGAGGCAGTTGTCTAACCTCCCTTGTGTTTTTTGTTACTAGTCCAACAAAACTCACATGTTTGTCTGGTTTTCCTACATCTGGCTTTCTCCTAGCCCATCAACACTATGGGTTTGTGTAACCCACTTTATTACAATAAAACATCAGAGCTTTTTAACTTCTTTGTCCCCCTCAAGGGTTTCTTTTTTACCCTGTGGTATGTTATCCTTATGATCGTCAGTGAGGTCTACCTTTCCTTTTCCACGTGAGGATTTATCTTTGCCCCAATTTCTATTTGTCATGGACTGAAATTGATTCTGGAAGCCAAATCGAGTTTTATGGAGCAGCTCATAATCATCAGCCACTTCAACTGCTAACCTTGCTGTTTTAACTCTCTGCTCTTCCACATGAGTTCACACTACTTCCTTGCCAAGGTTACCATCAGTCTTTATCTCTTTTTCAGCTGACATCCATTTTTAAGTGTCAGTTTTTGAAGTTCAAACACTCTCTTTTTCTCTCTGTTCAGCTGTTCTCTCTTTTTCCCACTTTACTGCAGCTCTCTCTTTTTCCCTCTATTCTGCTTATAATCATAACTCAATCTGTTTCACTTCTGCTGCCCTTTCACAATCTTTCACCACTCACTCAAGCTGCTTCATTTGCAATTGAACTTTTGTTATCTTGATAAATTCTGATAGTTTCTCCATCAAGTTTAAATGCTGAGATACTGCTGTAATTATCTCTTTTTTCCTCACAGATGTAGGCAGGTCCAATCCCAGCTGGTCTGCTAATTCCTGCAGCTTGGTCTTATTCACCTTTTGCAAAACTTCCAAAGTTACAGCAAACACTTCCAGAAAACTTTTGACAACTGAAAAAGCCATTCCTGTCCCAAACTTTGTCTACTCAACCAAACCAACACCCGAAATAAAGACACTAGCACCTACCACTCGCTGTTTAACATCCCGCAAAGAGCCCCCAGTCTGTTATGGACTAGGACAGACCACTCAAAACATTCTTAAGCAGGCAGCTCAGAACATAACTTTGCAATTTATTTTGGTAAGTGCACAGTAAAAGTTACCCGGAGTAAGTTAGCTAGGTTGACTACCAGGTTTTAAAACAGATAAAAGTTTATTCACAAAAGTACACAATCAAACACAAAAAACACAATAAAGAGCCCCTACAGAACTCAGTCTATCCAAACAACGTAATTATGTTGTTCTGAACATATACAATAGTCCCAATAAGCAAACCCCCTTAAAAAACTGTAAAAATGGAAGAAATGCTTACAGGTTGAAGTGAGAATGACAGAGGAGAGAGAGAGAGTTTAGCAGCCTGTTTCCACACAGCTGAACTTCTAACTAGTTGTGGATGGAACTGCTCAGCTAGGGAGCTGACCACTCCCCTTTCCTTATACAGGTGACTTCTAAAACATGATCACTATGGCCTGAAGTCTTGTCCATTTACATATAAATAAAAGGCCTTTCAAAATCCTTTTCAGCTCTGTACCAAACTAGTCACCTCAGAGCTGGGAGGGCTTTATGACCCCTCTGAAAAAAGCCAAGGACTTTTGAGAAAAGGAACAGCTTTTAGTAAAAAAGGAACCAGCTTTGTGACAAGCATAAAGATCTAGAGAGATTGAGGGATGCCTATTGCCTCGAGAACTGAAGGCAGAGTCAATAGTATTGAAGAGAAAAGTGCCCAGCAAAATTTCACATTGATAAACATGTGGCAAAAAGACATCTTTGATGCAGTACACTTGTTGACTATCTACTGTATACTAAGTCAGGAACATGAATGAAAACCATCTCATCACTGGCATTCTGTTATTTTATTGCATGTGCTTCTAGCTTTTATAGTGCACTACAGAAAGATAATCAGATTGGAGATGTTGGCAATTGGTGGCAGTTAAATAAGGCATTAGTGTGGTGTTGTAAAGCACAGCTGTCTGTAAAAATAAATTTGATAAGATACTTCATAAATGTTTACAGCTATGCCTTTTACTTCATTTTCTCAGTTTCACTGCTAATTTTCCTATTAGAGATAAAGGAGTACAATAATAAATGTATGCTCAAGTGAAGAATGCTGTTTGCAATTTGGTCAGCTCTTAATTGGATAGTTTTCTGAATTGTAACAATAATGAAAACCTTTTCTTCCCAATGTCTGGCTGTAATGGGATATTGTTAGATATCTATGTTTTTAAGTATGCAGCCACTTATAGCACTACGAAGAGCGATCTTAGGGCCTCCAAACTAAAGCATCTATGCAGTTACTGGAGTACAAAACTGATGATAATCTCTTTGCTCTCTTGTTAAACACGTTATGTCAAAACTGTTTAATTATGCGAGAGTGTTCCAAAAGCTAAGCTAATGGCTCAGGTCTCATTACTTGAAATGAGGTCCAAACCAGATGAAGGCATTCAGGTGTTGTTCCCATTCTCTACAAGAGCAATTTAGCTCACCCTATACTTGCCTGTTGCCCTGCAAATTATTCCCTTTCATGTGCTTATCTAATTGACTCTTGTCAACTTTGGTTGTGTCTGCTTATGGCACCCTTTGAGGCAGTACATTCCAGATTGTAACCAGTTGCTGTATAAAATGCTTTCCCTCTTATTGCTTTGGTTCTTTTGTGAATCACTTTGAGAAAGGGTCCCTTGGTCCTCGATCCCTCCATTGGTGATAATTTCTCTGTATCTGTTTCCACAAGCTTGTGCTAAATGAGACTTCTCCTCTAACGTTGGTCTGATCGGCTCTCCTCAAGCTCACTCACGTGATGAGAAATGTTTAATAATCAATGTGGTACATTGTTGATTCACAAAGCCACGGACTTGGAGCTTCAATCTCTTGCAGATTGGAAAACAGCAAATGTAATGCCACTGTTTTAACAGAAAGGTAGACAAAAAATGGGGAATTATAGACTGGTGAGCTTAACTTCTGTCGAGGGGAAAATGCTTGAGTCTATCATAAAGGAAGGTATAGCAAAGCAACTAGGTAGAAATTGTCCTGGTGGGCAGATGTAGCATGGGTTCATGAAGGGTAGGTCATGCTTAACTAATCTTTTGGAATTCTATGAAGAAATTACGAACATGGTGGACAATGGGGGCCCAGCAGATGTGGTGTATCTAGATTTCCAAAAGGTATTCAGATAAGGTGTCGCACAAAAGGCTGCTGCATGAGATAAAGATGCAAGGTGTTACTGGCAATGTATTAGCATAGATAGAGGATTGGTTAACCAACAGGAAGCAAAGATTGGGAATAAATGAGTGTTTTTCTGGTTGCCAATCAGTGACTAGTGGTGTGCCTCAGGGATCACTGTTGGGACTGCAATTATTCACAATTTATATAGATGATTTATAGTTGAGACCATGTATAGTGTGTCAAAGATTGCAGATGACACTATGATGAGTGGCAGAGCAAAGTGTGCAGAGGACTGTGAAACTTTGCAAAAGGACATAGTTTAAGTGAGTTGGCAAAGGTCTGGCAGGTGGAATACAATATGAATAAATGTGAAGTCATCTATTCCAGTAGGAATAACAGTAAAAAGGACTATTACTTGAATGGTAAGAAATTGCAGCATGCTGCTGTGCAGAGGGACCTGGGTGCATGAATCACACAAGGTTGGTCTATAGGTACAACAGGTCATTAAGAAGGCAAATGAAATTTTTGTCCTTCATTGCGAAAAGGATTGAGTTTAAAAGCAAGAGTTTATGCTGTAGCTGTATAGAGTGGTGATGAGGCCAGACCTGGAGTACGGCATGCAATTTTGGTCTCCTTAGTTAAGAAAGGATGTGCTGACACCAGATGTGGTGCAGAGGAGGTTCACTAGTTTGATTCCGGAGTTGAGGGCGTTGCCTTATGAGGAGTGTCTAAGTAGACTGGGATTATATTTATTGGAATTCAGAAGAATGGGGGGGGGGGTGATATTTTAGAAACAAATAACATTATGATAAGATAGATGTAGAGATGTAGTTGGGTGAAAATAAAGAAGAGGGCGGAGTATCAAGTTTAGGGGGAGCAGATTTAGGACTGAATTGAGAAGGAACGTCTTCACCTAGAGGGTTGTGAATCTGTGGAATTCCCTGCTCAGTGAAGTAGTTGAGGCTTCCTCAGTAAATACATTTAAAGCTAAGATAGATAAGTTTTTGAACAATAAAAGAATTAAGAGTTATAGTGAGAGGGCGGGTAAGTGGAGCAGAGACCATGAAAGATCAGCCATGATTTTGTTGAACGGCGGAGCAGGCTCCAGTAACCAGGTGACCTACTCCTGCTCCGAGTTCTCATGTTCTTATGTACACCTCCATCACACATCTGTGCACGAATTATCAGTGCTGGTTAAAAGTTATTGCTGCTGTGGAGAGTCACACTTGCTATTCAGAAGAATGCCTTGATAGCTGAGCTTTTGTAATAGTGGCTGGAAATATCGGTCTCACAGCAGAATGGAGCCTGAGAAAGGAATTTCCATTGGCACTATCTTGACCCAATATTACCTCGATCCTACAGTATAATTGGTCCACAGGAAGAGGTTTTGCCCTTATTTAGTGCAGCATAATTTTGTCACTGAAGTCCAAGTGTCAACAATACCCTCCAGTGCATCTCCTCCACTTCCCGCACTTCTGCCCTTAAACCCCACCCCTCTAACCACAACAAGGATAGAAACCCCTCGTCCTCAATTCACACCTCACTCATATTGGTACCTCCTACAATGAGACCCCACCACCAGAGACATTTTCCATCCCCATCCCTATCTGCATTCAGCAGAGACCATTCTCTCATGTGACTCCCTCATTCGGTCCACGTCTTCCACACCCAGCATCTTTCCTTGCCACCACACAAGGTGTAAAACCTGCACCCACACCTCCCCACTTCGCCTCCATCTAAAGTCCAAAACGATCTTTTCACATCCGGCAGAGATTTTCCTGAACATCCTCCCACCTCATCTACTGTGTCCATTTCTCTCGATATCGTCTCCCCTACATCGGGGAGACAGGATGCCAACTTTAGGGGCCATCTCTGGGACACAGACACCAAACAACCCCAACACCCTGTGGCTGACCACTTCAACTCCCCCTCCCACTCCCCCAAGGATATAGAAGTCCTGGGCCTCCTCCACCGCCAAATCCAAGCCACTTGACAACTGGAGGAAGAGCACCTCATCCTCAGCCTTGGGACCCTCCAAGCACACAGCATCGACGTCGACTTCACTAGTTTCCAAATGTCCCCCCCTCCCACCTTATCCCAGAGTCAACCCACCAACCTGGCACTGCCCTCTTGACCTGTCCTAGCTGTCCATTTTCCTTCCCACCCCATCAGCTTCACCCTCCTCACCAACCTATCACAATCACCCCCCCACCTGCATTCACCTATCACCTTCCCAGCTACCTTTCCTCACAGTCCAACCCTCCTATTTATCTCTCAGCCACCTTCGTCCCCAAACATTCCTGTTGAAGGGCTTATGCCCAAAACGTTGACTCTTCTGCTCCTCAGATGCTGCCTGACCTGGTGTGCTTTTCATGACGATTTGACTCTATTTTCTCCTAACTATCAGAGGCCAACAGAAATGGCAAATGCAGAGTTAGAAACTGAAAGTTGTCTCCTGCCAGTGAACTGGATATCTTGTTTTCCCAGAAGGATTCAAGCCCCTTGCCAACCTGTCTGGATTGTGCCTCATTCTCTCCTTCTTTCTTGATGGCCCGGGCACTGTGGCTACTTTTTAATACAGAAGTTTTAAAAGAAAAATAGTGAGTGTACCGTGGAAGAAGGACATCCTCTCTCTCTTTTTCACTCTCTCTCTCTCTCTCTCTCTCTCTCTTATCCCTACCTGAAATGCACAGGCACCAGCTCCTTCTGTCATCTTTCATAAAATGATGAGGATATCCTGTGACCACACATTGGCCAATTCAGGAAAGCCACTGTCAGGTGACTGCTCCCCCCATAATGTGGTCTCAGGATTTCCATCTGATCCAAACATCAGAATCCCAATCCAAAACGCCATTCCAGATGGTACCCATCACCTGGTGACCTCAAAGTTGGAGTTCACAACACTGTCCACCTCACTGTAGCCTCACAGCAGCAGGGTCCCAGGTTCGATTCTGGCCTCGGGTGACTGTCTGTGTGGAGTTTACACATTCTCCCTGTGTCTGTGTGGGTTTCCTCCAGGTGCTCCGGTTTCCTCCCACAGTCCAAAGATGTGCAGGCCAGGTGAATTGGCCATGCTAAATTGCCCACAGTGTTAGGTGCATTGGTTAGAGTGAAATGGGTCTGGGTGGGTTACTGTTCGGAGGGTCGGTGTGGATGTTTTGGGCTGAAGGGCCTGTTTCCACACTGTAGGGAATCTAGGGAATCTAATCTAATCTAATGGTGACATACGCATCCAGTACAAAGCAAAGAACATCTGAGGGTTTGTGTCTGCACTTGGATATCAGTCTTCTGAAGTTGTGTAGTGATGCAAAAATAGCAAGCATCATCAACTCATTGAATGATGGATCTAGTCAACTTCTAATATCACTGTCAATCCAGCACTGGCAAGTATCAGTCTGTAGCTCAGTGCTACTGCATTTGAGTCAGAAAGTTTGAGATCAATATCCACTCATGAGATTTGAGGACAAAATCTCAGCTTATTGTCACAAAATACTGTCAAGAATACTGCACTTTATGCATTTTTTTTAAGTCAATGAAAATTAACCTACATAACTATGAACTGGAATAACTATAACATAGCTTCATAGTTAACTTAAGATTTCAAAATCTTTACTTCCATTTTTTTTGTTAATTAGATTTTCAAACTTGTCTTTTCCATCATTGTATTGAAGTTTCCCATTCCAGTTCCTAAATAGATGTTATTCATATGAAATGGAAACCCTAATCCTAATCCGATAATATTGACATGCTATCTTTACAACATGAGGAGTTTTCTCCTAACATCAGGTGTCTGCAAAGTGCTTTATAGTCAACAATGAACTTTTGGAACGTAGTCATTTTGTAATGCAAAACACAATAGCCATTTTTCACACAGCAAGCTGTCACAATCAGTATTTGGTAATGATCACATAAACTTGTTTTTTTTACTGTTGATTCAGTAACAAATATTGGCCAAGGCACTATGGAGTCAGAGGGTGTCAAACCTCCCTGGTCATCACTGTAATAATGCATGTCCTCATTCTAAGAGAGCACTCAGGATAATGGATTAGTGTTTTATCCTTTAATCTGAAGGACAGTTCTTCCGACAGTACAGCATGCCCTCGGTACTGTACTGGGGAGTTGACCTAGATATTGTGTTCAAGCCTCTGTAATGTGACTATTTGTCACAGACAACATTTCAATTCTATCTCAAATTGAACACAAGGGGAAACCCATATTTCCCAGAGTCATAGAGATGTACAGCATGGAAACAGACCCTTTGATCCAACCCGTCCATGCCGACCAGATATCCCAACCAAATCTAGTCCCACCTGCCAGCACCTGGCCCATATCCCTCCAAACCCTTCCTATTCATATACCCATCCAAATGCCTTTTAAATGTTGCAATTGTACCAGCCTCCACTACTTCCTCTGGCAGCTCATTCCACACACGTACCATCCTCTGTGTGAAAAAAGTTACCTCTTAGGTCTCATTTATACCTTTCCCCTCTCACCCTAAACCTATGCCCTCTTGTTCTGGACTCCCCCACCCCAGGGAAAAGACTTCGTCTATTTATCCTATCCATCCCCCTCATAATTTTGTAGATGGGACTGGGATATCATAGCAATTACACAAACATGGCTTAGGGATGGGCAGGACTGGCAGCTTAATATTCCAGGATACAAATGCTAAGGAAGGATAGAAAGGGAGGCAAGAGAGGAGGGAGAGGAATAGCATTACAGCTGTACCGATGGAGCATAGTCCCAGAAATACATCCAGGGATGTTATTTGGGTGGAACTGAGAAATAAGAAAGGGAGGATCACATTATTGGGATTGTATTATAACCCCCCTAATGGCCAGAGGGAAATTGAGAAACAAACTTGTAAGGACATCTTGGCTATCTGTAAGAATAATAGAGTGGTTATGGTCACAGGGGAACGTAGCATGAACAGTCAAGTTTCTGATATTGAGACTGGCTCTAAAGCATCAAGGGGTACGTCAGGTTCCAAGAGATCGATTGTGTTGGGGGACTCTCTAGTCCGAGGCACAGACAGATATTTCTGTGGCCAGCAGCAAAAAATCAGAATGGTGTGTTGTTTCCCTGGTGCCAGGATCAAGGATGTCTCAGAGAGGGTGCAGAATGTTCTCCCAGGGGAGAGGGGTCAGCAAGTGGTCATAGTCCACATTGGAACCAACAACATAGGAAGGGAAAAGGTTGAGATTCTGAAGGGAGATTACAGAGAGTTAGGCAGGAATTTAAAAAGGTCCTTGAGAGTAGTAATATCTAGATTACTCCCGGTGCTACGAGCTAGTGAGGGCAGGAATAGGAGGATAGAGCAAATGAATGCATGGCTGAGGAGCTGGTGTATGGGAGAACGATTCACATTTTTGGATCATTGGAATCTCTTTTGATGTAGAAGTGACCTGTACAAGAAGGGGGGAGTCCACCTAAATTGAATACTGGCAAGGAGATTTGATAGAGCTGTTCGGGAGGATTTAAACTAGTAAGGTGGGGAGGGTGGGACCCAGGGAGTTAATGAGGAAAGAGATCAATCTGAGCTGAAAATGTGTTGCTGGAAAAGCGCAGCAGGTCAGGCAGCATCCAAGGAACAGGAGAATCGACGTTTCAGGCATAAGCCCTTCTTCAGGCTCTGATCTCCAGCATCTGCAGTCCTCACTTTCTCCTCGAAGATT
>NC_057716.1:95503354-95512706 GCF_004010195.1 Chiloscyllium plagiosum
TAGGTAAAAGAAGGAAGCATAGACAGGATAGATCGAGTGAATCCTTAGAATAGTATAAAGGCAGTAGGAGTATACTTAAGAGGGAAATCAGGAGGGCAAAAAGGGGACATGAGATAGCTTTGGCAAATAGAATTAAGGAGAATCCAAAAGGTTTTTACAAATACATTAAGGACAAAAGGTTAACTAGGGAGAGAATAGGGCCCCTCAAAGATCAGCAAGGTTGCCTTTGTTTGGAGCCGCAGAAAATGGTGGAGATTCTAATCGAGTATTTTGCATCAGTATTTACTGTGAAAAAGGACATAGCAGATATAGAATGTAGGGAAAAAATGGTGACATCTTGAAAAATATCTATATTACAGAGGAGGAAGTGTTGGATGTCTAGAAACGCATAAGCTGGATAAATCCCCAGGAATTGATCTGAATATTTCTGATAGGCTTGATCCCTGAGCCTAATTTTAAGGAAAACAAAAAAAATGCTGGAGATCACAGCGGCTCAGGCAGTATTCATGGAGTGAACATTTGGACTCTAGATGACTCTTCACTCAAAATGTTAGCTTGCTCTCTCTCAATGGATGCTGCCTGACCCACTGTGATCTACAGCATTTTATGTTTTCAGTACAGATTCCAACATCTGCTGTAATGTGCACCTAATTTTAAACATCTGATCAAACTATCCTGGTCGAGATTAAGAAACTCAGAAGAGCTTTGCGATTGAATTTGGGACCTTCTTTGTCTACATGGCGAAGCTACTTAACTTCATGTAAGATATGCTTTACATAGTAAGAGCGAAATCTTCACATTCAAATATTATCAGTTTCTTATATTGTTACAGTATCATCCAACTTGGTGACTAGATGCTGAATAAAAATGTATCAAGGCTTAAAATAATCATGTTTGCATGCGCCAACACACACACTCAGAATGTCTGATTTGAGTGCACAAGCAATCTATTCTCCTGCAAAGGTAAATATTTAACCACGGCAATAGTACTTTGTCTACAATATAGAAAGGTATGAGTAATAGAGAAAGTGTTCAAAATAAATTAAATTTGGTTGTTCCTTAAGGATAATTGCATAAGTACCTCCAAACCATCCTATGATGATTATGAGTCAGTCAGTTATTATAAGCAGGGTGATTAAAGGGGACACTCAGTTCTGAACATCACTCTGTCCCTGCTGCTAATTCCACATTATCAGCGCGTTTCTGCTTTTCCATTTCGACCTTTTGTTTGCTCTCCCAATCTTACCTTTATTATACAAAATGCAATGTTCAAACAGAAGTTGTTGTTATAACGTAACAATTCTGGAGGACTTATTCTGGAAGACTTAATGCTAAAGTTGCATGTGCTTGACCAAACTTGTTTATAACAAACATCTTTGGATGAAGGAAGACAGGGTCTCACTGGAGACACATGTGTCCTACACGGCTCAGCAATGCAGCACCAACTAATGTTAGTTTTACCATTGCTCTTGTGCATTCAACTGAACCTTGCTGTGATGTGGAGGAATTGGACTGATAAAGGAGTAGCACTTCAAAAGCTTGTGATTTCAAATAAACCTTTTGGACTTCTGACTTTGTACCTTGCTATTGCAAGACAAGTGCCTCTTATTATTAAGACTCCATAGTGGTCTATCTTCACCATAGAATGGAGAATTGAATGTTTATTCAGAAGATTAGAAATGAAAATTGATGGCAGCACTGTATTCAACCACCAGCTGCCAGATGTCAGGAAGTCAAAGACCAATGTAGCAATCATAAGACAAAACAGAACAGAACAAAAAGATTGTTTGAACTTAAGCATGCATTTATAACTTTTTAGAACATAGACCATAGAACATGACAGCGCAGTACAGATCCTTCAGCTCTCGCTGTTGTTCCGATCTATGAAACCAATTTGAAGCCTATCCATCCTACACTATTCCATTTTGATCTATATGTTTATCCAATGACCATTTAAATGCCCTTAAAGTTGGCAAGTCTACTACTGCTGAAGGCAGTGCATTCCACGCCCCTACTGCTCTTTGAGTAAAGAAACTACCTCTGACATCGTCCTATATACATCATCCCTCAATTTAAAGCTATGTCTCCTCGTGCTAGCCATCGCCATCTGAGGAAAAAGGCTCTCGCTGTCCACTGTATCTAACCCTCTGATTATCTTATATGTCTGAATTAAGTCACCTCTCAATCTTCTCTCTCACAAAAACAGCCTCAAGTCCCTCAGACTTTCCTCATAAGGCCATTCCTCTATACCAGGCAACATCCTAGTAAATCTCCTCTGCATCCTTTCCAAAGCTTCCATATCCTCCCTATAATGTTGTGATCAGAACTGTACGCAATACACCAAATGCGGTCGCACCAGAGTTTTGTACAAATGCAGCACGATCTCATGGCTCCGAAACTTAATCCCTCTACCAAGAAAAGCTAACACACCATATGCCTTCTGAACAACCCTATCAACCTGGGTGGCAACTTTCAAGGATCTATGCACATGGACACTGAGATCTCTCTGCTCATCTACACTACCAAGAATCTTACCATTAGCACAGTACTCTTTATTCCTGTACTCCTTCCAAAGTGAATTACCTCACACTTTTCCACATTAAACTCCATTTGTCACCTCTCAGCCCAGCTCTGCAGCTTAATCTATGTCCCTCTGTAACCTGCAACACCCTTCAGCATGATCCACAACTCCAAAGACCTTAGTATCATCCGCAAATTTATTAACCCGTCCTTCTACACACTCATCTCAGTCATTTATAAAAATGACAAACAGCAGTGGCCCCAAAACAAATCCTTGCAGTATACCACTAGTAACTGAACTTCAGGATGAGCATTTCCCATCCGTCACCACCCTCTGTCTTCTTTTAGCTAGCCAATTTCAGATCCAAACCACGAAATCACCTTCAATCCCATGCCTCTGTACTTTGTGTAATAGCCTACCACGGGGAACCTTATCAAATGCCTTACTGAAATTCATATACACCACATTGACTGCTTTCCCCTAATCCATCTGTTTGGTCACCATCTCAAAGAACTTAATCTGGTTTGTGAGACATGACCTGCCCTTCACAAAATCATGTTGACTATTCCTCATCAATTTATTCCTATTGAGGTGTTTATTAGTTCTATCTCTTATAATTTTTTCCAATACTTTACTCACAACCGAAGTAAGGCTCACTGGTCTGTAGTTACAAGGGTTGTCTCTACTCCCCTTCTTGAACAAGGGGACAACATTTGCTATCCTCCAGTCTGGCACTATTCCTGTAAACAGTGCCGACATAAAGATCAAAGCCAAAGGCTCTGCAATCGCCTGCCTGGCTTTCCAGAGAATTCTTGGATAAATCCCATCTGGCCCAGGGGACTTAACTATTTTCACACTTTCCAGAATTGCTAACACCTCCTCCTTGTGACCTCAATCCTGTCTAATCAAGTAGCCTGCATCTCAGTATTCTCCTCAACAACATTGTCTTTATCCAGTGTGAATAGTGATGGAAAATATTCATTTAGCACTTCACCTATCTCCTCGGATTCCACGCACAATTTCCCACTACTGTCCTTGATTGGCCCTAATATTTCTCTAGTCATTCTTTTATTCCTGATAGACCTACAGAAAACTTTAGAGTTTTCCTTCATCCGATCTGCCAATAACTTCTCATGTCCACTCCTGGCTCTTCTTAGCTATCTCTTGAGGTCTTTCCTGGCTAACTTGCAACTCTCAAGTGCCCTAATTGAGCCTTCACATCTCATCCTAACATAAGCCTCCTTCTTCCTCTTGACAAGGGATTCATCTTATTTCATAAACCATGGCTCCCTCGCTTGACCACTTCCTCCCTGCCTGCCAGGTACCACGGATCTGCAGTAGCTATTAACATAGAACATAGAACAATACAGTGCAGAACAGGTCCTTTGGCCCTCGATTTTATGCCAACCTGTGAACTATTCTAAGTGCATCCCCCTACACTATCCCATCATCATCCATGTGCTTATCCAAGGATTGTTTAAATATCCCTAATGTGGCTGAGTTAACTACATTGGCATGGAAGGGCATTCCACGCCCTTACCACTCTCTGAGTGAAGAACCTGCCTCTGACATTTGTCTTAAATCTATCACCTCTGAATTTCTAGTTATGCCCCCTCGTACAAGCTGACATCATCATCCTAGGAAAAAGACTCACTGTCTACCCTATCTAATCCTCTGTGTCTTGAATAAGCTCCACATTTCAATTGTGCTCATTCCCTGCAGTTTCCTTCCAATCCTATGCATCCTAAATCTTACCTAATCGCATGATAGTGGTCTTGCCCTATGGTGTATACTGATCCCTTTCCATTGCTAAAGTAAACATAACCGAATTGTGATCACTATCACTAATGTGCTCACCTACCTCCAAATCTAACACCTGGCCAGATTCATTACCTAGTGTCAAATCCAATGAGGCCTTACCCCTTGTTGGCTTGTCTACATACTGTGTCAGGAAACCATCCTGCACACATTGGACAAAAACTGACCCATCTAAAGTACTCCAACCATAGTATTTCCAATCAATATTTGGAAAGTTAAAGTCTCCCATAACAACTACCCTGTTACTCTCGCTCCGATTCAGAGTTATCTTTGCTATCCTTTCTTCTACATCTCTGGAACTACTTGGTGGCAACAGGGTGACCTCTCCTTCCCTGTTTCTAACCTCAGCCAATACTATCTCAGTAGACGAGTCCTCAAATGTCCTTTCTGCCACTGTAATACTATTCTTGACAAACAATGCCACACATTCCCTCTTTTACCATCTTCTTTGTTCTTACTGAAACATCTATATCCCAGAACCTGCAACAACCATTCCTGTCCCTGCTCTATCCATGTCTCCAAAATGGCCACAACATCAAAGTCCCAGGTACCAACCCATGCTGCAAGTTCACCTAACTTATTCCAGATGCTCCTGGCATTGAAGTGGACACACTTCAAACCACCTTTCTGCTTGCTGGTTAACTCTTGCAACCTTGAAACCTCATTTCTGATCTCACTACTCTCAACCTCCTGGACACTGGAATGACAATTTAGGTTCCCATCCCCCTGCTGAATTAGTTTAAACTCTCCTGAAGAGGATTAGCAAATTCCCCCCCCAGGATATCGGTACCCCTTTGGTTCAAGTGTAGGCCATTCTGTTTGTAGTGGTCCCACCTATCCCAGAATAAGCTGAATTATCCAGGTATCCCTCCCTCCTGCACCATCTCTGTAGCCACGTGTTCAATTCCACTTTCTCCCTATTCTTCGCCTCACTAGCGTGTGGCACAGGCAACAAACCAGAGATAACAACTCTGTTTGTTCTCACACTAAGCTTCCACCTCAGATCCCTGAATTTCTGCCTTAAATCCCCATCCCTTTTCCTACCAATGTTGTTAGTGCCTATGTGGGCCATGACTTGGAGCTGCTCCCCCTCCCCCTTAAGGATCCCGAAAACATGATCTGAGACATCACAAACCCTGGCACCTGGGAGGCAACACACCAACCGTGAGTCTCTTTCATTCCAACAGAACCTCCTATCTGTCCCCCTAACTATGGAGTCCCAGATATCTAATGCTCTGCTCATTCCCTTCTCTTCTGAGCATCAGGGACAGACTCTGTGCCAGCAACCTGTACCCCATGACTTACTCCTGGTAAGCTGTCCCCCTCAACAGTATCCTTTGTGGTATACTAGTTATTGAGGGGAAGGGTTGCAGGGGATCCCTGCACCACCTGCCGGTTTCCTTTCCATCCCTTGACGGTAACCCCTCTGCCTCTTCCACCTCCATTTTAAAATGGAGTTCTTGATAAATTGTTCCTGATTTGATGCAATGTTTAAGAGCCATCATTAGATATACTTGCATTGCCACAAACCGTATTCACTTCATTATACTGAAGGCAAATATTGCTGCAAAGATAAATATGCTGTTGTAACCATCAAGACTAATGCAAGAGTGCCCAAATTCAAATAGTCCTTGAACCTTTATTTAATTCCCTGGGTTCTTAGTAAGCCATTTGCTTTCTGCATGGCAGTGCTTTTGCCAATCAGAATCATCTTGCCAATCAATTAGCACTGCTTTGTCTCCACAATACATATTGTTTAAAATATGACATTCTTGCAATTGTCCTGATGAGTACAAGGCACACATTTTCAGCAACATCTCTCTTTTAGGAAATATCAACTTTTGTTATCTAATTAATTTTGAAATTTATCTCCAAAACCTCATTGTACAAACATTCATTTTTCCTTTCCTAATTTATTAATGATAAAAAAAGGCTTTGAAAGGTTAAAGAAAGAAACTGTAAGGGTTGAATCGTGTAGGGGTCTGAGTCATGTGGGCTCCAGTGAGATTTATGACAGAATCAAGTGAGAGGTCCAATGAGCCTGATTAGGCATTGAGAGCAATTTGCTCCATCTTTGATGCTTTTGCGGAGCTGCATGACAAGTTTCTCGCGAGGCAATGGTGAGGTGCCAATTAAGGGGGATTATTGCGTGTTAAACTCTTTATAAAATCACAGCTCACCCCATTCGTATTAAGCCGCCCATCTTATCAAATGTGCTAGTAAGGTAGATTTTGCTAATTCTTGACATGAAAGTCAAAGCGGGTACCTGGTAACCCCAGCTCACTGTTGGTTGCTGCCAGCCTCCGTTTTGGTGACTGGGCACTGAAATATTTGACACATTGGTAAGGTTGAAGAGTATAGTGCTGGAAAAGGTCAGGCGGCTTCTGAGGAGCAGGAGAATCGACATTTCGAGCATAAGCCCTTCATCGGTCATTACAAAGTTGCTGGTCTGTTTGATAATTTGTGGTTTTGCTTTGTACATTTTCTGTAGCCTGAAGCACAGAGAGAGAGAGAGAGAGAGAGCAAGAGAGAAATTATATAACAGTGCAGTCATTCCTGCCTTGCTTCATTTATTGTCAAGATCTTGACAGAATTTTCAAAGCACACTGATGATTTTTCAGTTTCTTTTGGGCTTTCTCAAATGTGTGTTAACCAACTTTTGGAAGGAAAGAGAAGAGGCAGGGTTCATGTATCTGATTATATGAAGTCAGCAGTACAAGTGCTTGCTAAGTGGCAAGCTAAACCTTCAACAGCAGATGAGAAGAATTACTGACAATTTATTCCTTGGATTGTTATAGCGACAGTGATTTCATTGTTTTTTTCTCAAGCAAACAGCAGTGAAAAATACTTTCATTATACATTGCAGCTTGTTTATACATTGTTTGTGGAGTTGAGGATCAAGAGTGTTTCAAGGATTTCAGCTAGATCAATTGACCAGAGTTTTCTGAGGGTTCTTGCAGATCATTTTTCATAGGCTTTTGCTGCCAGACGACGGCAAAAATGGGTTTCTGTAAAAAGGTGAGTGTTTTTCCACAAAGCTCTATTTGGTACATTTTCAAGGGTCCTTTGCCACCACTTTCCAAGCACACAATCGCTTTCAGCTGGAAAGGCAAGGACTGCAGCCACACAGGAATATCATCACCTGCAAGTTCCTCTCTGAGTTCGACATTGTCCTGACTTAATTTGCATTATCTACTTTATACTACACCTGCCATGCATTTGTCCACTCGCTCAACTTTTCCAAATCAGACTGAAGCATCTCTGCATCTTCCTCATAATGCACCTTCCCACCCAGCTTTCTGTCATCTGCAAACATGGCAACATTAGAACATAGAAAATTTCAGTGCAGTATGGGCCCTCCAGCCCTCAATCTTGCACTGACCTGTGAAACCAATCAGAAGCCCATCGAACCGACACCATTCTACTCTCGTCCATATGCTTATTGACCATTTAAATGCCTGTAAAATTGGCAAGTCTACAACTTCTGCATTCCATACCCCTGCCACTCTCTGAATAAAGAAACTACCTCTGATATCTGTCCTATAACTTTATATGAAGCAATGCCCCCTTATGCGAGCCATCACCATCTGAGGCAAAAGGCACTCACTGTCCACCCAATCTCACCCTCTGATTATCTTGTGTGTCTTAATTAAATCACCTCTCAACCTTCTTCTCTCTAATGACAACAGCCTCAAGTCGCTCAACCTTTCCTCGTAAGAACTTCCCTCCAAATCAGGCAGCATCCTAGTAAATCTCCTCTGTGCCCTTTCCAAAGCTTCCACATCCTTCCCATAATGTGGTGACCAGAACTACATGCAGTACTCAAAGTGCGGGTGCACCAGAGTTTTGTACAGCTGCAGCATGACCTCGTGATGATTTTCATCAGTATGTACATTGGTTTCTGTATCTTCAGTTGTCCTGAATGTAAGCTGTTGAGACTTTGTTCACAAAAATTTCTGTGTTTCACCTTTCTTGCATGGATGATGGTGCCATGCTAATATAGTCACTGGATTGTTCTAAGAATGGGGAATGGAAGTTCACAGCTTCATATCACAGAATCTATAGATCGTAAACCATTAGGATTTCTGATTACACATAATCAGTTCTGTGGCAAATAACCAAATCATATAATCAAAATAAAAGCAAAACCCTGCATATGCCTGGAAATGTGAAATCAAATCAGACAGTGCTGGAGAAACTCAACAGGTCTGGCAGGAGAGAGAAATAGTGTTAAAATTTTGAGTCTGCAATAACTTCACTTTGTGTCATAGAGTCATAGAGATGTACAGCATGGAAACAGACCCTTCGGTCCAACCCCTCCATGCCGACCAGATATCTCAACCAAATCTAGTACCACCTGCCAGCGTCCAGCCCGTATCCCTCCAAACCCTTCCTATTTATATACCCATCCAATTGCCTCTTAAATGTTGCAATTGTACCAGCCTCCACCACATCCTCTGGCAGCTCATTCCATACACGTACCACCCTCTGCGTGAAAAGGTTGCCCCTTAGGTCTCTTTTATATCCTTCCCCTCTCACCCTAAACCTATGCCCTCTAGTTCTGGACTCCCCGACCCCAGGGAAAAGACTTTGTTTATTTGTTCTATCTATGCCCCTCATAATTATTGAGGACTGTGGAACTTTCAGTTTTGTCAACAGACGAGAATCTGAAAACTTTTAGAATAGAGATGGCAAAGGTTAGATTGCATCCCCTACATTGTGGAAACAGGCCCTTCGGCCCAACCAGTCCATACCGACCCTCTGAAGAATAACCCACCCAGACCCATTTCCTTCTGACTAATGCACCTAGCACTATGGGCAATTTAGTTAGGTAAAAACAATGACTGCAGATGCTGGAAACCAGATTCTGGATTAGTGGTGCTGGAAGAGCACAGCAATTCAGGCAGCATCCGAGGACAGGCAAAATCCGAGGACAGGCAAAATCGACGTTTCGGGCAAAAGCCCTTCATCAGGAATAAAGGCAGAGAGCCTGAAGCGTGGAGAGATAAGCTA
>NC_057716.1:95514988-95531123 GCF_004010195.1 Chiloscyllium plagiosum
TGTCCCGGCGGCAGTTGGAAATGAAGAGGTCGAGGGCAGGTAATAGGACAGCGCGGGGTGTCCAGGTGGATGCAGTGTGTTGGAGGTGGGCGAAGGGGTCGTCGGAAGGTGGGCGGGAGTCCTGATTGTGAAAGTAAGCTCGGAGGTGGAGGCGACGGAAGACTTGTTCGATGTCACGGCGTGTATTATATTCATTGATGCGTGGACGGAGGGGGACGAAGGTGAGTCCTTTGCTGAGGACTGATCGTTCGTCCTCAGTGAGGGGGAGGTCTGGAGGGATGGTGAAAACTCGGCAGGTCTGGGAGCTGGGATCTGGGATCTGGTGTGGGTGTGGAGCTGGGAGTGGGGTCGGAGTCAGTACCTGGAGTGGGTGTGATGGTGGGGGGAATGGGGGTAGAGTCATGAGCAGGGGTAGTGTTCCCCTCGGGGTTGGCCAATTCACCTGACCTGCACAGTTCTGGACTGTGGGAGGAAACCCACGAGGAGAACGTGCAAACTCCACACAGACAGCTACCCGAGGCTGGAATCGAACCTGGGACCCTGGCGCTGTAAGGCAGCAGTGCTAACCACTGAGCCACCATGCCAGTTAAGAGGGGATTTAATGGATCAAAATTAGAAAATATTTGGGTAGGGAAAAGAAGTTTGTTTTCACTGGCTTGAGAGTCAAGAAACAATCACTGTGACAAGATATTAGAATTAGAAGATGTGCTGAGAAGGTGTTTTCCTTTGGCAATGAATTGTTCTTAACTGGAATTGAATCTCTGAAAAGATAGCAGAGACAAAAATCAGTTTAATTTGAAAAAGGAAATTTGATAGAGACTTCAAAAGAAAATCAGCAGTTTGGGAATCAGCAGTGTGACTAATTAAGTAATTCTCTTAAAGGGTCAGCTTAAGTATATGATTAGCAGAAAATTCTTCCATCTTGTGTGCTTTTATACTTCAATGAACAATAACATACTCTAGCACATAGAACATTACAGCGCAGTAAAGGCCATTCAGCCTCGATGTTGCGCCGACCTGTGAAATCCATCTAACCTACACTGTTCCATTTTCATCTATATGTTTATCCAATGACCATTTAAATGCCCTGAAAGCTGGCAAGTTTACTAGTAAATTACATATAGGTACTTACATCTTGGAGAGTGTTACAAGATGGGTGCCGTGGCTCCCTAAGATTGTTAGCGGGGAAGTGATGGCCTTGTGGAATTATTGCTGGAGTATTAATCCTGAGATTTGGGTCATGTTCTAGGGACCTGGTTCAAATCCTGGCAAGGCAAATGGTAGAATTTGAATTCAATTAAAAAAAAAACCTGGAACTCAGAGTCTAATGATGACCCTGAACCCATTCTCAATTGTTGTAAAAACCCATCTGGTTCAGTAATGTCCTTTAGGGAAGGAAATCTGCTACCCTGGCCTGGCTTACATGTCATACCAGAGTTTAGATCAGAGTGGTGCTGGAAAAGCACAGCAGGTCAGGCAGCATCTGAGGAGCAGGAAAATTGATGTTTCGGGCAAAAGCCCTTCATCAAGAATAGAGGCGTGGAGCCTCTAGGATTTATCTCTCCACCCTGGAGGCTCCCTACCTCTATTCCTGATGAAGGGCTTTTGCCCGAAACATCAATTTTCCTGCGCCTCGGATGCTGCCTGACCAGCTGTGCTTTTCCAGCACCACTCTGATCCAATAAATGCTGACCTAGCCAGTGACACTCTCATTCCAATATGGAAAAGGACAGCTGCCACCATTTCACACTCAGCCTGCTCTCACTGTCATACTGAGGCCGCCGATTTAACTCACTGCAGAATGCTCCAAAGAAAAGAAGAATGAAAGAAACAGGAAAAAAAGCATAAGTAAAAAAGAAAGCAGATGTGAATGGATGGGCCACGGACTCAGGAGCCTGCAAGCAGCACTGCTACCTTGCCACAACCTTTCTCATTGTTTAATGGAGCAACAAGGATCAACCTGCAACTAACTTTTAGGCTTGGCCTCATAAATAAATATGAGTTTGCTGTGTTCCCTTTCTTTAAAAAAAATCAGAGCTACTGCTTACAGTTCAAAGGTCACCCTGTGCTCTCAGCTCAAAGATCACTGGAACCCAACCATTGCTACTGAAGGTTAAAACTTAAAAACAAAAGTCCTGGTTCTGTAGGAGCTTGACCCCACCCATTCAGGCTGCTTCTATTGTTCCTAACTTGAAAGAAACTGCACCCCCCCCCCCCACCCCCCCCCCCACCCCCCACCAAAGCCTCACAAGGCATTTACTTCATTGGCTTTGGAGCAAACTGCTCATCACTTTTATCTCAACCTTTCTTCATTAGACAAAGGACAAAAGATATCTCTTTACGTTATAATGTAGTCACACTATACAGAGCTTTGGGAAATCAGTCCTAGTCTATTATGTGTTATTTTGGTTTCCTGATCAAGGAAAAGAACTACTTGCCATAGTGTGACTGCAGCAAGTAATTACCAGAGTGTTTTTTTGGGATGACTTGCTTGCCGTAAGAGGAGAGATTGGGGTGACTGGGTTGATATCCCACTGGAGTTTAGAAAAATGAAAGGGTATCTCATTGAAGTTTACAACATTCTGATACTGCTGATGAGACTAGATACTGGGCTGATGTTTTCCCCTGGCTACAGTTGTCAAATACAGTTTGCACATTCTGCCCATGCCTGCATGGGTTTCCTCCAGGTGCTCTGGTTTCCTCCCACAGTTCAAAATGTACAGGTCAGGTGAATTGGTCGTGCTCAATTGCCCATAGTGTTAGATGCATTTGTCAGGGGCAAATATAGGGTAGGGGAATGGGTCTGGGTGGGTAACTCTTCGGAGGGTCAGTGTGAACTTGTTGGGCTGAAAGGCCTGTTTCCATACTTCAGAGAACCTAATCTAATCCAATACACCGTTGGACATTTTGAACCGAGATGAGGAGAAATTCACTCAGAAGATGGTGAAACTATGGAATTCTTTACAACAGAAGGCTGTGGAGGCCAAGTCATGGAATGTAATTAGGAAATAAGTTGATAGAATTCGACAGGATAAAGCTGTCTCAGGGTGTTGGGAGAGACCAACCATATGGTGTTGCGATCATGGATTAATCATGATCATACTGAATAGGGCTCAATGTGCTTGATGATTGTACTCCTTCTCCTGTTATCTATGTTTCCATGAAGACATACAGTCATACAGCACTAAAACAGACCCTTTGGTCCAACCAGTCCATGCCAAACATAATCCTAAACTAAACTGGTCCCACCTGCCTGTTCCTGGCCCATATCCCTCCAAACCTTTCGTATTCATGTATCCTTCGAAATGTCTGATAAACATTGTAATTGTACTGGATCCATCACTTCCTCAGGAAGTTCATTCCACACGTGAACCACCCTCTATGAAAAAGAATTGTCTCTTATGTCTGCTTTAAATTTCTCTCCTCTAACCTTTAAACTGTGCCCCCAGTCTTGAAATTCCCCATTTTATGGATGGAAAAGACAACACTCATCAACGCTATCTATACCTCTCGTTATTTTATAAACTTCTATCAGGTCACCTGTCAACCTCCTACGCTCCAGTGAAAAAAGTCTCAACATTTGCATCCTTTCTTTATAATTCAAACCTTCCACACCCAGCAACAGCCTGGTAAATTTCTTCTGAACCCTCTCCAACTTAATAATATCCTTCCTATAACTGGGCGACCAGAACTGGACACAGTATTCCAGAAGAGGCCTCACCAAAATGACAACCTTAACATGACTTCCCAATCCAATACTCAAACAAACTGAGCAATGAAGGCAAGTGTGTCAAATGCCTTTTGAACCATCCTGTCTATACGTGATGTAAACTTTAAAGAATTATGTACCTGCACCCCTAGGTTCTTTTGTTCTACAACACTACCCAAGGATAAAATTGTTGACCAGCTTGCAAGGTGCAGGATAATCAGTAAAAGTCATCTTTGTGATGTAAAAGGCTTGCCATTTTTGACCAAATTAATCAAAACATCTGAGTAAGTCCTAACAGGCAAAGGGAATGTAATGGAATGTCATAGGCTGAGAATCATATCATAGAAATTTTACAACAAGGGAAAGAGCTTTTAACGCCATCATGCCAGCTCTGATCATAAGGCATTTGTCTATTCCAATCCTGTTTTCCAGTGCTTGGCCCACAACTTTGATGTTTCAAGTGTTCATTTAAATACTTCTTAAATGTCTTGAGGGTTCTTGACATGACGTAGGCAATGAGGTCCATTAAAACAAAATTGAATGGGCATCACTGAAGAACTTTCTGTGAAGGAGGTAGCACACTCTGAGAGAAAATAACCGAGGAAACATTAATCATACGATCGGTATCAATTTATGTTTTGTAGGTTATTCATGTATCTACGCTTTTGAAACCCTTTCCACAAACAAACAATATGGGAAAAGACAGAATAAACCAAAGTTGAAATGTACTCGTAAACTAAGTCCCTCAGCCTGGTTCACTCCTCCAAAGGATGAAAGAAGACAAAGTAAGTTAGTGGAGCTGACAGGGGAGTGATATGTTGTTCAATGCAGAGAATGTAAAACAGTATATGTCAGGAAAACAGTGAAAAGAAGTGTATTGTTTTGAATGGGAATACTGTTAAGAGAGAGGGGAACAGAGACTTATCAGAATGCAGGTGCATGGATTTATAAACGTCCTAAAAGATCATTCTGAAAAAAAAAGTGACAAAAAGGTCAAATGATCTCCTTGCACTGAAATCCATCTATAAAAGAAAGACTTCAAGAATTTGTGCAAAATATTGATTAGCCCATGTTCAAATTATTTCAAGAGTTTTGGGCACGCCATTAGAAGAATTATTTTACAGATGTGGAAATGTCAAATTGTACAGGAAAGTAGATGTCAAAAATCACATCAAATATTAGGGCAATTTTGATTGGAACGAGGAATCATGAAGGGTATCGATAAAGTGAATGGCAGGTACCTTATTCCTATCGTGGGAGATTTTAACATTAGGTAGCATATTTTTCAGATGAGAGGAGAAAGATTTAAAAAAGATGTGAGGGGCAACTTTTTTACACAGAGAGTAATTTATGTGTGGAATGAACCGCCAGAGGATGTGGTGGCTGCAGGTACAGTTAAAATGTTTAAAAGACATTTGGATAAGTGCATGATTAGGAAAGGGTTGGAGGGTTATATGCCAAGTGGACGCAAGTGGGACTAGTTTAATTTCAGAACAAAGTTGGTGTGGACTGATCGGACCGAAGGGTCTGTTTCAATGCTCGATGACTCTGAGTTTATGAGGGGAAGTTTTCAAAATCCTGAAAGATTGTTTCTTTGTTGGTGGATTAGCAACAAGAGATCGGGGAGATTCTTGATTACAAGAGGAACAATTTTTACACAGATTTTGTTGGAATCCTTCATCTAAAGCAGAAACTGGAGTTAATCATTCCTTGAGAGTTGTGGTCTAGCCTTTGCAAGTGGACATTGTCAATATTTTATGATGTGCATGTTACTTCATAGCGGGTCAAATGTTCACATTTATGGTGACCAGTACAAGCCTACACAACCCCATCTAGCTATCTGCCATTTGGAGTGGCCGAACTGGGGACAATACAATTAACGGAACTGCTGGGCCACAATTATTACATGTCCTTAGATGTCCTTGAGTAGTTGGTGTTGAGTTGCCTTCTTGAACCACTGCAGTCCATTTGCCATAGGTGCACCCACAATGCCATTAGAGAGAAAATTCCAGGGTTTTGACTGACCAGCATTGAAGTAAGAGGGATATATTTCCAAATAATGACCATGTGTGGCTTGGAAACGAACCTTGCGAGAGGGTGTTCCCATGTATCTGCTGTCCATCTAGATGGTCATATGGTTTGGAAAGTGCTGTCTAAGGAGTCATAATGAGTTACTGAAGTTCACCTTATAAATGGTACACACTGCTGCTACTGAATATCAGTGATGAGAGAGTAAAGGTTTGTGGATGTGGTGCCCGTGAACTAGCCTGCTTTTTACTGGATGGTGTCATTCTTCTGAAGCATGTTAGAGCTGCACTCATCCAGGCATGTGAGGAGTATTCCATCACATTCCTAACCTGCATCGTGTACCTGATGGACAGGCTTTGGGGAGTCAGAAGATGAGATACTCACTGCAAGATTTCTAGCCACAGCATTTATCTAACTAGTCCAGTTCAGTTTTTGGTCAATAGCGACTGTCAGGCCTTTGATAATAGGACATTCAGTGATGGCAATGCCATTGAATGTCAAGGTTACTACAAGACAAATCAGAACCCAGAATGAAATCTGGCTTGCTCAATTATATTTTGCTTTTATTAATTTAACATGATTGCCTTTCATTAAAACATAATCAATTAAGCCTGCCAATTTGGTTTTACAAATAAAGCAGAAGTTTATTTCACAAAAGAAATAAAACAAAAGTCAAAACATCTAATTATTAGACTAATACCATAAAGATTTGGAAAAACAGGACAAATCAGAATCTCATTCGCTCCCAACATCATCACTCAGCAGTTTCTCAAAAATCAGTGAAAGTTTGCTTCCCAATACTGGTTAGTCTTAACTATTTTGCTCAGTTCCTGTCATGTGCATTGTGAAGCTTTTCATTGAATATTTACAGAACTGAGTGCTTGGACTTTCTCAGTCCCGAACAATCTGCAGAGTTCTAACCCAAAACTCCATGTTTGGAAGTTTCACAAATTAAGTACTTTCCCCGATGTAACATACTCTCAAAGTGTTCTGTATAATCTTTTTTTCTCGAGAGAGGCATTACTGGCATCTGATTCCAGCGTGGTCTATTTTGAACTGCCGGCATCCTTTCGATCACTGCTCTTTGCTCAACTAAAATCAATCCTTGACTATTCTTTAAACTCAAAATCATGCCTTTGAGTGTTTTCTCATTTCTGTTGTAAACATAAACCAATTTCCATTAACTCTCCAGGTAACCTTTCACCATCTACTCTCCAACACATACTGATTTAAAGTCAAGTTTCTGGAAAGACTAACACGATTAATTATTAAATCCTTTCCAAAAATAGACTAAGACCTATCTACAAGACTTTAATTTGAAATCCAAAACAAAAACTGTTTTACATCATACTGCTTTCACTGTACAGTCTGGTTAAATATAATAGATCTGTGGAGGTTGAGGGATAGGATAATAGTCTGGTAATGATCCATCGTGGTGTGTATGCATAGGGGAAGAAAATTCTACCATAAAACACATCAATACCAAGGTAGTGCAATTGAAGAAAAAAGTTAATTAGTTAGTGATTAAGTCAGATAGTTTTGAAAGAGCACCGAGATATACCATTGAACAAGCAACAATTAAAGCGTCATTCTCCAACTCCCGGGATGTCTGGACCTCATTACATACTATTACAAAAGTGAACACGGCTTATGAGACTCCTTGAAGAAACCGTGGAAATGAATGTTCAAACTTAAGTGAAATGAAAATAGAAAATCAGACAAGAAATACATAATAGAGAGAGATAATGATTGACACTTTGTATTAAGAGTACACCCTCAAGATAATCAAAACCAAAAGAAGTGTGCATGCTGTAAATCAGAAAAAAAAAGCAGAAATTGCTGGAAAAGCTCAGCAGGTCTGGCAGTGATCCTTCCTCAGAACACCAGACCTGAAACATCAACTCTGGTTTCTCTTCACAGATGCTGCCAGACCTACTGAGCTTTTCCAGCAATTTCTGTTTTTGTGCTCCCAAGATAATGTTTAGATGACTAACAAACTGGAGCGCATTCCCTGGTGAGATAGGTATTATGCTACAATAGTGGTCATGGAGCATGCTGTGCTTGTTTTAAAAGCATATTCAATGCATCAGTCCTGGTCCAAAAATTAATTCTGATTTTACAAAGAAATGCAAAGGAAGGTAAATAAAATCAAATGAATCTAATCTATGGAGCATGAGATGAAGGATTTTGAAGTCACGCTTGGGTTTGATCAAAATTAAAATCATTTAAAGTTCAGGAGGTATATTAACTACATGAAAATTTAATAATTTACCATTTTCATTTAATTACCCAAAGATTTATTGTTCTCTCCGTTTATTGACAAAATCTAATTCTGTCTCATTTCCAGTGTTCTTACTTTGAAAGATTTTCCAGAGGGGCACAAATTCAGTTAACTTAATTTGAATGTCATTTAGTGGGGCTAATGTATTTTAAACAAAGGGCCTGAAGCATTCTTAATGTAACTTGGAATTCAATCACATAGTGATGTTTTTTATTGTTTTTAAGTAAAAGTTGGACGTTTACGCAGAATTAAATTTGGAGATGGGAACTCCCATTTACATTAGAATGAGAAGTGAGCCCAGGGCCCAATGACATGGCACTGTTGCCTTTTGAATACTGAGCCTCGTCAATGATTTCAGTTGAAGAAAAATGTTAATTAGTGATTAAATGGGATGGTTTTGGAAGAGCACTGAACAAGCAACAATTAAACCATCAAACCACAGCTCTTGTGATGTCAAAACTTCATTACATAGTATAGCAAAAGTGACCGTGGCTTCTCAAACTCGTCAGTGGTTTAGCGTACACATCAATCTTAGCTTGGGAACATTCCTCAGGAGCCAAGTGCAGTGTTCAAGTGTCTAATTTTTCTGTGTTCAGTTATGTGAGCCTGTTGATTGATTAAGCCTGGGCATTGACAAAGTGAACAGGCACCACAGAGACCCAGGAAGGAAGATATTTTGTCATTTCAGCGATGTTTTCAAAGGACTAAATAAGATGTTTAGGTACTTTGAAATTGGTGTCATTTCTGCATTGCTCCGAAGGAAGATACACAACAAACGTAACAACTAGTGAATCCACAACAAATGTAACCAGTGTGCCTCAATCTGTAACCACTATGCGTCACTTTATCTAAGCACCCTATTATCTGTATGTCCTTGCTTGCTATGATCTGCTTATACTGTTTGCAAACAGAGCTTTTCAATGTACGAAGATACACGTGACTACAATGACTCAATCAATCATTCTTAGGGAAATGGATTCAATTCGGAAAGTGGAGAAGAACCCCAGGACAGGAGACGGTCAATGAACATTTTCTTTTCCACTTGGAGGAGTGCTCCTCCATCCCATTTCTCTTTGTCTTTCAGTTAGTTCCCTTAATATTTGCATTATAACTCTTTGAAACCTCTCAGTAGATTAAAAAAAACATTGTTGTTTCAGATGTAGTTTAGCTAGCTTAACTGGGTGGTCAATTAGCTTGGTTAACTAGACAGCTGGTTTGAGATCAACTGGGAGAAAGTAAGGACTGCAGATGCTGGAGACCAGAGTTTTCATCAGCTGGTTTGAGATGCATGGCTACAATTCCTATACCAAGTGAGGTTACCATGAATGTCCTACCTTCGCAACCTTGCTCCAAGATGTGGTGATCCTCAGGTTAAATCATCACCAGTTACCTTTCTCTAAAGACAGAGCAGCTCTACGGCCCTTTGGGACGATGGTGACTATTATTGTGGATTATTTTATGCAATACTGTTAGGAGCTTTGAGGTTCAGATTGGTGATTGCTTTTCCCAAGGATTCTGAGGGAGCACTCTACCCAATGAGGATTCACCTGATATTTATACATTGTAAATCATTTAGATAGCACAACACTCGTATTCTGATTGTTAAAATTTATTTATTCATTTTGTTTGATGTGGGTGTCACTGGCAGGCCAGCACTTATTGCTCATCCCTAGTTACCCTTTAGAAGGTGGTGGTGATTGTCACTGCAATCTATGTGCAATAGGTTGACCTACAATGCTGTTAGGGAGGGAATTTGAGGATTTTAACCCAGTGACAGTGAAAGAAATGGCCCATTTAGACAAGCACCTTGTTCTATACATGTTCCAAAAGTATCAAGGCACCTGATGCCTCTGGTCTTACCACTCCCTTTCCTCCCAGTTGCCATCCTATTTCCTGTCCAAAGCCTGTACTTCATTACCATCCATGTCTAAACACCATTGCTTTGTCTTTAGATTATATTAGATTAGCGACAGTGTGGAAACAGATTCTTCAGCCCAACAAGTCCACTCCAACGAGTAACCCACCCAGAAACATTTCCCTCTGACTAATACACCTAACACTATGGGCAATTTAGCATGGCCAATTCACTTGACCTGTACATCTTTGGATTGAGGGAGGAAACTGGAGCACTTGGGGGAACCCACACAGACACAGGGAGAATATACAGACTCCACACAGACAGTCACCCAAGGTTGGAATTGAACCCAGGTCCTTGGTGCTGTGAGGCAGTAGTGCTAACCACTGAGCCACCATACTGCTCCACTTTCTTGGTGTGGTATGGGGTATTCCTCACATTCCATTTGCAAATAAAGGATCAAGTTAATGTTGGTTTGGCCACATTGCATTTTCACAGAAGCCATCTGTCTGCAACATCAACATCTGCGTGTATTTATGCAGTTTAATTATTTTTTTCTTTGAACCTGACTACCTGTTTAAATAAGGTTAAATGAAAATGAATCTTAACTGATTTATGAAGTTAATTAGAACCCTTCCCTTCATTCTTATCCCAGCTGAAAATTCATGTAGATTTACAGGTCAACTCATGCTAGACCCAAATTTGCCCCCAACAATGACTTTACATTAAAGGGTTGAATTTTTATCTCACTTAATTCTGTGCTCTTCTGTTGCCGAAAAATTGCAATCAAAAATTGCAATTACACAGAATGAATATAACTATGATTGATTGATAACCAGTTGGTGCTAACCCTCAAAAAAATCCCAATTTCAGAAGTTTAATATGTCTGGCTGGTCAATAATTGGTACGATTCATAGAATCCTTATAGTGTGGAAACAAGCCATTTAGTCCAACAAGTTTACACTGACTCTCCGAAGAGTAGCACTCAGACCCATTCCCCAATATTTCCCCCTAATACACACATCCCTGAACACTCTGGGCAATTTTAGATTAGATTAGATTACAGTGTGGAAACAGGCCCTTCGGCCCAACAAGTCCACACCGACCCGCCGAAGCGCAACCCACCCATACCCCTACATTTACCCCTTGCCTAATACTACTGGCAATTTAGCATGGCCAATTCACCTGACCTGCACACCTTTGGGCTGTGGGAGGAAACCGGAGCACCCGGAGGAAACCCACGCAGACACGGGGAGAACGTGCAAACTCCACACAGTCAGTCGCCTGAGGCGGGAATTGAACCCGGGTGTCCGGTGCTGTGAGGCAACAGTGCTAACCACTGTGCCACCGTGCCGCCCATAATTTAGCATGGTCAGTTCACCTAATCAGGTGTTACAAGGAGGTCCAAGTGTTACAAATTCTATTGTTCCCTGTAAATGGGGCTTTTGGAACTTCAGATTAATTGTTCAGATACTGAGTTGATTTCAGAATAGTTCTGCCATTAAGGTTTGACCAACTGATAATTTAGCATGGTCAGTTCACCTAACCTGCACATCTTTGGATTGGAGGAGGAAAACTGTACAGACACAGGGAAAATGTGCAAATTTCACACAGACTGAGGCTAGAATCAAACCCAGGTCCTTGGCGCTGTGAGGCCGCAGTGCTAACCCCTGAGCCATCATACCATCCTCCCATTGCAGATTTTTAAAAAAACGAAAACAGAAAATATACTGCTGAAATAAATGTTATAATAACAAATAACTCAATTTTTAAATTACACTTGCAGCAAATAATTAATCAAAATATGTAATGAATATTTTAATGTGAATTTGATCTTGGAGGAAGTCATCAGCTCCATTGTGTCACTGACTGAGAAAATTATCCTACTGGTACCTCCCATTCCTTGGAGAAAGTGAGGTCTGCAGATGCTGGAGATCAGAATCGAGAGTGTGTTGCTGGAAAAGTACAATAGGTCAGTTAGCATCCGAGGAGCAAGAGAATCAACATTTCGGGCATAAGCCGTTCCTTTCCTTGTCACATTTTCAGTCATGTCATTTTTTCTTTGTTTTCTTTGTTTCGGCTATTCTTTTAGTTTATAGTTAAATGACCTTCTAATTCTCAACAATAAAGGACAGTGAGACTATAATTTTACATTAGCTTGGAAGAGAGGTCCAAGTGTTACAAATTCTATTGTTCCCTGTAAATGGGACTTTTGGAACTTCAGATTAATTGCTCAGATACTGAGTTGATTTCAGAATAGTTCTGCCATTAAGGTTTGACCAAATGATCAGTGTCTCTCTGAAGTCACTCAATGTCATCCTCACAATTCACTATTTCCCTCACTTAGTGTTATCTGCAAATTTTTCCCTTAGCACCCATCTCCAAATCATTTATTTAAATCATAAAAAGCAAGGGTCCTAACACCGAGCCCAGGGGGAATCACCATTTTCAACTCGGTGTAAGTCTGAGAAATGCCCACCTATACCTACCCTCTATTTCCTATTTGTTAGCCATCCTCGAATCCATGCTGCCAAGGACCCATCAACCCTCAGCATTTCTAATTTGCTAACCATCCTGCCATGTGGCACTGTCTCAAAAGCTTTTGAAAGTCCAAACCAACAGCATCCTCAGCATTACCCTCAAGTGCTGCCTGTATCACCTTGTCAAAGAACTCAACTAAATTTGGCAGACATGGTAATGTTGGCTGTCTAGTATGAACATATTTTTTGCTGTATTTATCTTATCCTGTATTATGACCTCCATCAATTTCCCACTATTGATGTCAAGCTGACATGTCTGTAGTTGCCTGGGTTATCATTTGTCCATTACGTAAACAGTGGTGTCACATTAGAAATCTCCCAGTCCATTGAGACTAATCCTGTGTTTAGAAGGCCTGGAAAATTTCTGTCAGTGGCTCTGCAATTTTGCTCCCTTACCTCTCTCAGCAATCCTGGATGCATCCCATCCGGGCTGGTGACTTCTCTAACTGGAGTACTGCCAACCTTTTGAGTATCTCTTCTTTATCTATCACTATACTGCTCAGTTTCTCAACACCCATGGTTTTAACTGGGCCATTATCACCATTTCCTAATTTGGTAAAGGCAGAAACAAAGTATCCATTTAATACCTCTGTCTTTGCTTCAGTGAACAGCTTACCCAGCTTGTTTCTTGTTGGCCGCACTCTATTCTTCACTAGTTTTGTTTGAAAAACATTTTACTTCTTTTTTAGCCCAGCTTGGCAACCTTCCTCTTCGCCTTCCGACTTCCAACCTGAGGCTCTCAACAGCATTTGACAAACTCAACAGCATTTGACTTCTACTGCTGTCATTATTCTAGTATGCATCATATTGCCTCCATTTTCTTCCTTATTTCCTCATCAATAACCTGAGCAATCCAGTTTACTCTAGGTTTGGATATTCTGCACCTATTTCTTATGGGTATACACCCAGTTTGCACTCTAGTCATCTCTCTTATGAAAGTTGTCCATTTTCTATCCACCAAATTGCATTTCCAATCAACTGGCTCCACTTCAAATTTTAGACCTCTAAAATCTTCTCTTTTCCACACAGGTATCTTAATCCTTGATTGATTTTTAGCTTTGTACAACTTTAGTTCTGCATATCTCTGTCTTTTGTTGAATGCCTTTAGTTCTAAGCAGTGTTCTCTAGTTCTAGTCTCTCCCACAAGGAAAAAACCTTTCACACCCATCCTGTCATGTCATCTCAGGATCCTATATCCTATATCCAACCTTCTTCAGTTGCTTCAGCAATGTCTTTCCCTCTGTTGTAAGGCCAGAAATGGAGATGTGCAACCATTAGTGAACAATGTGCAGAACTATTCATGAACCTACAGATACTGAAGTGGCCTGTGTATGTATGAAGGCATGGACAGTAATCAGGCTCAGGCCACAAGAGTGCCAGGCAATGACCATCTTCAACAAGAAAGAATTTAAGAAACAAAACCAGAGAGTGCTGGAGAAACACAGCAGGTCTGGCAGCATCTGCGGAGAGAAAAACGGAAATAACCTTTCAAGTCCAGTGACTCTTCATCAAATGGAGGGTTAGTGAACTTGAAATGTTAACTCTGTTTTTCTCTCCTTGGATGCTGCTTGCCAGACCTGCTGTGTTTCTCTAGTACCACTTCCTATTTTTGTTTATTTCCGATCTCTAGCGTTCGCAGTACACTTTTTAACAACAGATTTAACTGTCAACCCTTGACTTTCAATATAATCCATCAACATCAACATTCTAAGAGCTACTATTCACCAGAAAAAAGAGCTGTTCCAGCAGTGGATATACTTTGGCTACAGGAGCAGGTCAGAGGTGATGAAATGTGCAATGACTAAATCGTTCCCATTTCTCCAGGTGCAAGGTACAAGCAGCAATGTGGTGGAATGATTCCAAGTTGCCTGGATGGATGCAGCCCCAACAACACTCAAAAAGCTTGACACTATTCAGGACAAAGCAACCTGCTTGATTAACATCACATCTACCACATTCAAAATTCATTCCCTTCACCATCAATGCTCAGTAGCAGCAGTGTGTACTATGACATACTACAGTAACTCACCGAGACACCTTCGATAACTGTGTGCACGCTACCATCCAGAAGGGCAAGGGCAGCAGGTACAGAGGAATCCGACCTGCAAAGTCCTCTACAAGCCACGCATCATCCTGACTTATAAATATATCGCTGTTCCTTCACTGTCATTGGAATTCCCTCCTAACAACACTTTCAATGTCTCTTCAGTCCAAGTTGTTCTAGAGCTTTCTTCAAGGCACTTCGGAATGTACAATATGTCCTGCACTAACCAGTGACCCCCACATCTCAGTAAGAAAAATAAATAAGATGACCTCTCATTCTTTCCTTGTAAGATAAGCCTTTCTCCAGGATCCAAGTTTTCAACTGAGTGAATTTGTCCTGAACTTGATCCAATGCATTTATGTTGTTTCCTAAATAACACAAATTGGAAAGGCTTTGCGGGATATAGGCCAAATGCTGGAAAATGGGGCAAGATTACATTTGGATATCTGGTCAGCATAGATGAATTGGACTTAAGGGTCTGTTTCATTGCTGTACATCTCAATGATTCTATAAGGATACCAAAATGGGGAGATCCAAGATGGTGGCGACCCAGTAAGTCTGAGTCTGCAGTGCTCTGCCTAAGACTTGGGCAAAGTGGGGCACCCACTCTTCCCTCACCTTTTAAATCACTTAGGATAGCTTTTGCCCAGTTTACTTAGCCATTTTAAATCAAGCTTGGACAGTTTGGTGTTCTTTTAAAAATGACTAAGGACAAAAACTCCCGCAGCTCGCAACAAATGGGACCCCTCCCCCACCCCGACCCCCTCCCGCAGCAGCAGAGACGTCCGCGGCCGTCTCGGGGGACTTGCCTGCAGAGGCGAGCCTGATCGCCAAGCTCCAGGAGAAGATCAATGCATTTATCGAGGAGACCCGATCCAGGTGGGAGTCGATCTCAGTCATGCTGCAGAAGCGTGACCGAGAGATCGAAAAACTCGAGCAGCGTGTCGGAGGGGTGGAGCAACAGGCCTCGGAGACTGCTGCTGAGTCGTCTGTCGGTCAGGTCTGGGCTCTAGAATATCGAGTCCGGACCCTGGAGGAGCGCATCGATGACCTCAATAATTGGCGTCATTGGAAAGATATTCAGTTGCTGGGCCTTCATGAATGGGAAGAGGAGGGCCAGCTTGTCGATTTTTTAGAGCAATGGCTCCCACAATTATTGAAGTTGGAGTCAGGGCTGGGCCGGGTATGGATGAAATGGGCCCACCTGGTTGCTGTACGTAGGCCCGGGTTGGACCAGCGCCCCTGATCTTAGGCCGACTCCAATGCTATAAGGTAAAACAAAAACTGCTGGAGGCCTCAAGAGTCTTGGGGAGGGATCCCCAGGCCATGATGCACAAGGGTTCCAGGATAATGTTATTTCAGGACTTTCTCCAGCCGTGGTCTGCAAGAGGAGGGCATTTGATGAGGCGAAGAAGCATCTGAAATACTTAAATATTCAAAACTCCGTGCGTTATCTGGCAACGCTGCACTTCAGCCATGGAGGATCCATTTATAACTTTGGATCACTGGAGAAAGTGAAAGAATTCTTGGACTCTTTCAAATAGACTGCAGGACTTGAACTGTATGGATAGCAACTTAATTTTTGCTCCCCCTTTGTTTACCCTCTTTTTTCTTCATCTCTCTTTCACTCATCCTTTCCTGTGAGTTGGGGGGGGGGGGGGGGTGGGGGGTGGTTGTT
>NC_057716.1:95531187-95608574 GCF_004010195.1 Chiloscyllium plagiosum
TTTTTTTTAGAGCGGGGTTGTCTTCTTTCTTCATCTTGCTTCGTTGCCTAATACTTGCTGGGATTGTAATTTTGTAACTTTATATATTTCTATTTTTTTTTTACGAAACACACCCTGGTGTTGGTGAGGTGGCGGGGGAGGGGAGGTGGAACACTCACTTTTAACTCTGGCTTTATAAAACACTTGAATTTATTTACTCCATTTTATAATGCCTGGGCTGAGGACAGGGCCCTAGCTAGGAGAGGCTATGATGGGTTATTGGTATGTCGTTATGCCCCCTGAGAGCAAGGAGCAAAGTCTCCTTTCAATATGTTTTGCTTTGTTTTTTCTACTTAGGAGTAGTTTTAATTGTGTTTTAAATGTGTTGTAATTTAAATGTTTCAAAGAATTTTTGTATTAGAAACTTTTCTATGGTCTTTATTCAATGTCTTTTAGGTGAGGTTCTTTCTCCTGGGGGGTCTCGGGCTTGCCTGGATGATCATGGCTAGCCATTCATTTAGGTGGTGCACCTGGAATGTCAAAGGGAGTAACTCGCCAATCAAAAGGAAAAAGATATTATCAAGTCTTAAAAAAGAAAGGGTTGATGTAGCTCTCTTACAGGAGACACATCTACTTGATAAAGAACACTTAAAGCTACAACAGGATGGATCTAGTCAGGCTTTCTTTTCATCTTTCAGCTCAAAATGCAGGGGAATGGCTATTCTAATTCGGAAGGATCTCCCTTTTCAAATGTTAAGCCAAATAAAAGATGAGTCCAGATAGTATATATTGATCAAAGCCCTAATACATGGAGAGGAATATTGAATTTTGAATCTTTATTGCCCCACGTCACAACCTTTCAAATTTGTAACGGATGTGTTCTCTACATTGATGGCTTTTGGGGTCCGCAATACAATTATAGGGGAAGATTTTAACTGTTTTATGGACCCAGAGACAGATAGGATACCTAGGAGCACTATGGGTATATCTCTGAGATCTAGACAACTGGCAGATCTGAATAAGGAGCTGGAACTAGTAAATGTGGGGAGGTGTCTTCATCCCCAGGGTAGAGAATTCACTTTCTATTCTTACCCACACAAGTGCCATACCAGAATTGATATATTCTTTGCCCCCTCGACCCTTCGGAAGTCAATACTGTCCTGTTAAATAGGTAATATAGCTATTTCTGATCATGCCACAGTATATATGGAAGTCAAGACTAGGGATGATGGGATAGCCCCCTGACATTGGCGTTTGGATCCTTTCTTACTGAAGGATAGCAAATTCATAAAGCATTTTTTGCAGGAATTCAAAACCTGGGAAATTAATTCAGGTACAACTAGTAACCCTTCGATGATGTGGGAGACCACTAAGGCATATAGAACATAGAACAATACAGCGCAGAACAGGCCCTTCGGCCCTCGATGTTGCCCCGACATTTGAACTAATCTAAGACCATCCCCCAACACTATCCCATCATCATCCACATGCTTATACAAGCACTGTTTAAATGCACCTAATGTGGCTGAGTTACCTGCATTGGCAGGTAGGGCATTCCATGCCCTTACCACTCCCTGAGTAAAGAATCTGCCTCTGATATCTGTCTTAAATCTGTCACCCCACAATTTGCAGCTATGTCCCCTCATACAAGCCAACATCATCATCCGAGGAAAAAACACTCTCACTGCCCACCCTATCTAATCCTCTGATCACTTGTATGTCTCTATTAAATCCCTTCTTAGCCTTCTTCTCTCCAATGTAAACAGACCCAAGTCCCTCAGCCTTTCCTCATAAGGCCTTCTCTCCAGACCAGGCAACATCCTGGTAAATCTCCTCTGCGCGAGGCTTGGTCATCTCATATTCTGCGACCCGGACAAGACAAAAGGGAGAGCAACAGCGCTTGCTTGAGGCTCGCCTGAAAGCAGCTGAGAAAGCGTATGTTGTTTGGCCCTCCATTGTAAGCTACAAAGGATCACAGTCCTTAGGGCAGCCTTGAATACTCCACTTACCTAAACAGTAAAGAAGGAAATATTATTCACAAAGCAGAGACTATTTGAATATGGTGATAAGCCTCGCAGATATTTCGCGTACCTTGCTAGAAAAAAAAAGGTTCCCAAGCCATTACGTCCATTAGAGAAAGTGCTGGTACCTTGACTTGTGACCTTTAGAAATTTCTGTTTTGAACTGTATAAGTCGAAGGACTGTGAGGATAGAACTGGGAAGATGAAATCCTTCTTTAAAAACTTGGATCTTCTGGGCCTAACCTCAGAGCAGGTGTTGATCTTGAATGCCCCATTGACAACCCAGGAAGTACAGGATGTGGTTAGGCATCTTCAGAGTGGCAAAGTATTGGACCAGACGGATTCCAGGTTGAGTTCTGTGAAGAATTTATAGGGGAACTGGCCAGGCCACTCATAAATATGTATAATTACTCACACAGTCAGGGCTGTCTCCTGCCTTCGTTGAGAGAAGCAAATATCTCTCTCATTCTCAAGAAGGGCAAGACCCCAGAAGATTGCTCTTCATGTAGATCATATCCTTGTTAAATGTGGATTTCAAAATTCTTTCAAAAATGTAAGCATTAAGACTGGAGAGGGTTTTACCATACATTATTAAAGAGGACCAGACGGGGTTATAAAGGGTCACAGACCAACTAATAATATTAGAAGGGTCTTAAATATGATACAAGCCTGTCAACAGGGAACCATACCAGGTTAGTTGTCACCCTAGATGCAGAGAAGGCATTTGATCGAGTAGAATGGCCATATCTTTTCTATACATTGGAAAGGTTCGGTGTCGGAGAGGTATTTACTAAATGGGTTTCAGTATTATATAATGATCCCAAAGCAGCAGTGATCACCAATGGTTTAGGCTCGGATGGCTTTCATGTCGGCAGGGGCTATCTTCAGGGGTGTCCTCTTTCATGACTATTATTCACGCTAGTGATGAATCACTAGAGGAAGCTATACAAACTGACCCTAACATAACGGCCCCGAGGGTTGGATCCGGCAAGCACAAAATTACTCTCTATGCGGATGATGTCCTCCTTTTCTGAAGTGATCCTTTGACATCCGTGCCTCGCTTAATTCAAGTGGTCAATCTATTTGGTATGTTCTCAGGTTACAAAATCAATTTTATGAAATCGGAGGCCATGCCATTGGGAGGTCTTGCCAGTTTATCCGATTTACTGGATGGATCTCGCTTTCTCTTCCGATGGTCACTAGAGGGTTTTGTATATTTAGGTATCTTTATCACTCCAATACTTGGTCAGTTGTATAAAGCCAATTAAATACACTTACAAGAGAAAATGAGGCCCTTCAACGCTGGGGAGATCTCCCAATATCCTGGTTAGGCAGAGTAGCCTTAGTCAAGATGAATATCCTACCTTGTCATTTGTATCTGATGAGAATGCTCCCCTTGATGATGCTGAGACAGGTGCTGCATAAGCTTTACGTCTGGCTCGGCTCCTTTATTTGGAATCATAAACGGCCCCTTAGCAAATTCAAAAAGCTGCAACTCCAACAAGCAAGGAGAGGACTGGACTTCCCAGATTTTAGGAGGTGCCAATTGAGCTTCCTATTATCTTATGTCGTTGACTGGGTCTCTTGTGACCCACAATCAATCTGGTTAGATATTGAGACCTCCCAAGCAAAATGTCCCCTTATCAATTTTTTATTTATGGACGAAATGAGAGTTATTATGGACTATTGTAAAAATCCTATTGTATGAAATACAATTAAAGCTTGGAGGACAATGCGACAAGATGAGGGTAACCTGCAAAAAACCTCCCCTTATACCCCTATAGTGGGAGCATTGGGATTCCAGCCTGGGCTGACAAGTCCAGAGGTATCTCCTGCTTGGGAGACCTGTTCGATGGGGAGGTTATGATGTCCTTTGAGCAGTTGCACCAGAAGTTTGGACTGCCTAACAAGGACCTTTTTCGGTATTTTCAAATGCGAGACTTTATACAAAAGAAAACTGCACTGATAGTCAATCCCTACAAATCGGATAGGGAAAGGAGAGTGCTATGGCTGATGGGCCGCCCTCGGTCAGTACTTTTATCACTCACTGTACAATAAGGTATGGAAGGTCATGGAACCATTATATAAAACCTGGAACCAAGAATTAGGGTTGGAAATCTCTTTAGAAATGTGGGAGGACATCTGGGAAAATGTCAGAAAAATCTCTATCTGTAATAGAACTCAGGCTATTCAATTAAAGATACTTCACAGGGCACCTGAACGACACACAAAATTCAAGGTAGGAGCATCCCCAATGTGTCCTAAAGGTAAAATAGAAGTTGGCACTCCCACGTTTTGTCTATGGACATGCCATAAGATCCGCAGGTATTTGGATAGAGTAGTGAATGCCTTGACAGTGATCTTGGGTACGGAGATTGGATTGGATCCAGTGTCCCTGAAGAGGGCTCTTCAGATTTTCCCTCCCTGGATGTGCACGGGAGGAAATTATTTACCATCCTTTCCTTTTGTGCAACGAAAAATACTTTAGTGAATTGGGTAGCTGAAGGACTTTCGAATTGGCACAGGATAATCATGGAATATATCCCCCTTGACTTCCTCACAAATATGGTGCACCAAAAAACTGAATTATTTTATAAAATATGGCAGCCCTTTTGAATTATATCGACACAGATATCTTGGCCATATTGTCCAGGGCTTTTGTTTAGCTGTGGTAATGGTTCTGGCTGGCTCCTGTGCCCCCCATGGAGGAGGAATCCCGTATAAATACGGGTTTTATTATGACTCGATGTAAATCTATTTTGAGCATGTGTCTAGCTATTTAATTACTTTGTTGTTTACTGTCAGTAATGTATGATATCCTATTTTATGTTTTGGTTGTTTCTACTATAGATTAGTAGTTAGTTGGTTTCTTTGTTTCCTTTTTTTGTGTTTTGTTAGTTTTATTTACTTATTTAATTTTATATTGATGCTTATTACGTTTGTAATTTTGTTAAAAAAAATCTTAAAAATTTTCTTTTTGCACAAAAATACCTATAAAAAAAGATAACAAAACAGTATTCCAGCTGTGGGATCACCAATGCCGTATACAGACATGGCAAACTATAACATACTTTTATATTTCTTTCCTCTTGCAATAAATGGCATTCCATTTGCCTACCTGTGTAAGAACTTCACATGGTTCATTCTGTACCTCAGAGTTCCATAATCTCTCTCAATTTAAGAAGTCACTGCAGCTTTTCTATTGCTCCTACAAGTTAATAAAAACAAAACATTGCTGGTGCTAGAAATTTCAAATAAATATTAAATATTGCTGGAGAAACTTAGAAGATCTGGCAGCTTCTGCAGTTAGAGAGATAGAGTTAACATTTTGAGTCCAATATGACTCTTCTTGGGAACTGCACAGGTCAGCAGAAAGGAAATTTGCAAACAGTAACTCACTGCCTCTCCAATGCCTGCCTGCCAGAAGCAGAACTTTGAAGTTCTGAAGAAGAGTCATAATGCTGTTTTTTCTCTCCACAGATGTCATATTTGGTAAGATTCAACACCTAGCTGTTGCTATCTGTTTTTAGTTAAAGTTTCCTACATTTTCATCCATGCACTCAATTTGCCTCCAATCACTGAATCCATCTATTATTTCTCATCTGTTTTCAAAAGATAGTAACAGCCCGTATTGTCTGAAATCAAAACAAAATTGTGGACAAACGTTATTGGCATGCTTAACAAATAGGAGATGATGAATAATGTTCACAACAAGGAGATTTATATTCTTATTTGTCCCTTAACCCAAAGACTATGAGTAGCAATGGAGTGCACCCATATCTACCCAGTTCGAGCTTAACTGACTCAACACAGTGCAGGACATTAATCTGGCATATTCTCTCTTGAATCCTTTCAAATGTGTCTCATGGGCTGGTGTTGCTTATTATTCTGTAAACTTGTGTGAAAACATTTTTCCTCAATACAACATGTAGTACGCTTCAAAAGTACTTTTTAGGCTCTCAATGTAGTTATGGATGCCTTAAGATCATGAAAACTGTCTGTACATGAAAGTCTTTCTAAAATCCCATTTTATTTATTTGCATGCATTATTTCCTTATCCTCCTTTGTTTCTGCCTTCTGTTCTGCTAATGAGTAAGGTCTGATGTGAATTCTGTACTGTCCTGTGGGAGTTGTATAGATTGGGACAATGTTGATGATTTTAATGTGACATAAAACGTTCTAAAAGCATCACAGATAGTGATTTTAACCTTGTCATTGATGTACCATTTCTTTTCAAGCTTTGCTTTGAGCATTGCACAGTTTAAACTCTTTGCCACATTATTTATGTGATATAATTGGTGGCATTGACAGAATTTTAAAAGTCTTTCAGAAGCAAATGGCATCATAGATAAAGCTATAAAGCACAGCTTGTATTGTAAAAATAGATTTTTTTCTGTACTTTGATTTCCAGCTATAATATTTTTTATCAAACAATCTTCAACTACTTACTGTTTTAGGAGGGAGGGCCTGATTAGTGATAGCCAAATACTTTGAAATGATGAATGTGTCTAAGAGTAGATGGCAGTTTATTCCACGGAGGTTTATTACCACACAATCTGAATAAGCTGCAAGGAAACATGGTTTTCATGTCATGATTTGGAGGTGGCAGTGTTGGACTGGGGTGTACAAAGTTAAAAAAATCACACAACACCAGGTTAATAGTCTGAATAAACCTGTTGCACTATAACCTGGTGTGTGATTTTTAATTTGTTTTTCATGTTGGAGGTAATTCTTTCACTCGCTCTTACCACCTTGCCTGTTTCTTTCTGCTGTATTGATATCACTGACACTCATTTGAACCTCCTCCTTCAGTTTTGTTTTAGGCTGATAACATACCAGCCTGAATATTCCTTTTCTCAACATGCTTTGTCTTTATCGTGTCCTTTGATGCAAGTTCTTTCTTTCACAAGAGTTATAGTCATAGACCCAGAGGGTCATACAGCATGGAAACAGACCCTTCAGTCTTACCAGTCCATGCTGACCATACTAAACTAGTCCCACCTGCCTGGACTGCACCCATACTCTCCAAACTAAAATTCATGTATTTTTCCAAATGTCTTTTAAACATTGTAACTGTACTGTGCACCAAACACTTTCTCTGGCAGTTCATTTCACACATGAACCACTCTCTGTATAAAAAAAAGCTGCCCCTATGTAATTTTAAAATCTTTTTCCTCTCACCTTAAACATTTGCCCCCTTGTTTTGAACTTCATACCCTAGGGAAAAGATTCGCTTTATCTATGGCCCTCATAATTTTATCAATCTCAATAAAGTCACTCCTCAACCTCCTACACTCCAGTGAAAAAATTCTCAGTCTGTCCAGTCAATTCTTATACCTCAGACCCTCCATTCCTGGCAACATCCTGGTGAATCTTTTTTGAACTCTGTCCTTAATAATATCCTAAGAGAAACTGAGGACTGCAGATGCAGGGGGTCAGAGTTGAAAATTGTGGTGCTGGAAAAACACGGCCAGTCAGGCAGCATCCGAGGAGCAGGAGAGTCGACATTTCGAGCATAATTCCTGATGAAGAGCTCATGCTCGAAATGTTGACTCTCCTGCTCCTTGGATGATGTCTGACTGGCTGTGCTTTTCCAGCACCACACGTTTTGACCTGAATAATGTCCTTCTTCTAACAAGGTGACCAGAGCTGCACAGAATACTTGAGATCAGTGGACTTTCTTAGCTCTCTCTATCTTCTCTGCCTTCTAGAATGTTCAAGCTTAACGTATCCAATCTTATGATTAAATGACGAAAGCAAACAAGGTAAGGGAGTGCACAGTTAGGACTAGCAAGGTGTTACATAGTAGAAGACAAGAGGGGAAGTAATGGTCATGTCACTGGACTAGTTGAGAGGGCCAGACTAATGGTCTCAGGACACCATGTTAGAACCTTCTCTGATTGTTCATCATTTATATTTTTCTTAGTTTGTCGATTTCGATTTGCAATTGTGAATTGGGAAAACTTCATGAGAATGACTGTGGACTTTAAAACGGATGGTGGTAAAGGGAAAAGAGCAAATCAAAGCTTTTTTTTGTGAGGCCAAGCCTGGAGGTTAATTACAGGCTGAATTTTGTTTGAAAGAGTTCCAAAAGACAAACTATCCCAGGAGCAGCATTGCCTTTAACCAGAGAGCAGAAGTTGGCTATTAATGATGTCAGTACTTGGGAACTGGTGTCAGCAAGTATGGAAGAGACTCCTGTTGAAGCAGATGGCAGTTGTTGAATGGTAGGCAGAAATGAAGTCTGCAGATGCTGGAAACCAGAGTTTAGATCAGAGTGGTGCTGGAAAAGCACAGCAGGTCAGGCAGCATCCGAGGAGCAGGAAAATCAACTTTTCGGGCAAAAGCCCTTCATCAGGAATGGCTAATTGAGGCCTCAGGAAGATATTCAATCTATCAGGGTGGAACCAGAATTGAAGTTTTTATTAACTCTGTCTTTGGAGGATAGAAGCTTGGCTGTTGGCCAGGCAATATGAAGATTTAAAAGCTCCCTGCCTAATCTGCCACAGCACCTTTCAGAAGCCCAAACAGTAAAATACTGAGTTAGGTTTGCTGCCTTTTATTTGGGTGAACTGAGAAGGAGGTCCTGATTGGCGGTTCCAGAAAATCGATCCAGAAGTACACCGATACAATATAATGCAGCACGGGAACAGGCCCTTCAGCCCAGGAAGCCAGTGCCAATTCTAATCCTTATTTAGAACTTCAACTTATTGCCCATGTGCGGGTAACTATCTCTCTTCATCTCACGCTCATGTGACACCTTAAACATTGTTAACGTTCTTGCTTCCACCACCTCCATTGGCAGTGTGTTCCAGGCACCCACCATACTCAGTGTGAAAACTTTTCCCCACACTTCTCCCCTAAACTATTTCCCTCTCAACTTGAAATAGTGCCCTCTTGTAGTTCACCTTTCTACCCTAGGAAAAAGCCTCTGACTATCCACTGCAACTATTGCCTCTCATGATTTTGTAGACTTCTATCAGGTGGCCCCTCAGCCTCTGTCTCTCCACCGAAAACAATCTGATTTGATCCAAGTTCCCCTCACAGCTAAGAGCTCTAGACCAGACAACATCCTGTTAAACCTTTTCTATACCCTCTCTAAAGGATCTAGGCCCTGCGGGTAGTGTGAGAACCAGAACTGCATGCTATATTCCAAATATGGCTTTAAGTTTTGTATGTCTGCAACAAATCGTGCCAACCTTTACAATTGATGCCAGGGCTGATGAAGGCAAGGCTGCTGTATGCCTTATCCACCTGTCTTCCAACCTTCAGAGGTCTGTGGACCTATACTCCCAGATCTCTCTGAATGTCAGTGCTCCTAACAGTTCTGCCATTAATTGTATAATTTGAACATGAATTTTATCTTCCAAAATGCATCACCTGGCATTTGTCCAGATTAAACTCCATCTGCCATTTCTCTGCCCAAATCTGTCATCTATTGAACAATCTACCCTGGACCTCCCAAATAGGTGCAGTGGTCAGGGAGGCACAACAAAGCCTCTTCTTCAGGCAGCTCAGGAAATTCGGCATGACCATAAGGATTCTCACCAACTTCCACAGATCCAGGTGCATAATGGCCTGGTACAGCAACTGCTCTGCCCAGGACCGTAAGAAACTACAGAGAGTTGTGAACAGAGCCCAGACCATCACGGAAGCCAACCTTCCATCCATAGACTCCATTTATGCCTCACATTGCCACAGAAGGGCTGCCAACATCATCAAAGACTCCCTCCCCCCACCCTGGTAATGCTGGCTTTCACCCTCTTCCATCAGGCAGAAGATACAGAAGTTTGAACACATGCACTGACAGATTCAAGAACAGCTTCGTCTCTGCTCTATTAGAGTGCTGAATGGACCTTTCTAACTTCAAATAATGTTGATCTTGCTTTGTGCACCTCCTGTGCAGCCGTAAGCCTGTATACCTCGCTCTGTCCAAGCACCCTCTGACCTGTACGTCCTTGTTTGCTATGATCTGCCTGTACTGCTTGCAAAACTTTTCACTGTACTTAGGTACATGTGACTACCATAAATCAAATCAAATATCCCACTGTATCCTCTCTCTCCATCTCCATCTACAACTCCACCGATTTTGGTGTCATCTGCAAAGTCATTAATAGATTACATACATTTTCCTCCTGATCAATTTTTTAATATATGTATTACAAACAACAAAGGTCCCAGCACTATTCCCTGCAGAACACCACTAGTTACTGATTTTCATTCTGAAAAGCACCTTTCCATTGCTACTCTCTGTCTTCTATGATCAAGCCAGTTTTCTATCCATCTGGCCGGCTCCCATGGGACTCTACCTGCCATAAAGTATCTTATCACATGGCCTTACTAATGTCCATGTAGACAACATCCACTGCCCCACCCTCATCAATCGTTCTCGTTACCTCCTCACAAAACAAAATCAAGTTGATGAGACAGGACCTTGCCCACACAAACCATGCTGTTTTCACTAACAAGTCCATTTCCTTCCAAATGTGAATAAATCCTGTCTCAGTATCTTCTCCAACAGCTTCCTCACCATTGACGTCAGGCTTACTGTGTGAAACAATGCATCACAAAAGCCATTTAAATAATCTGGCCAGTTTTGTTTTTCTTTAATTTAGCTCTTGACCATGTTTGTTTGTCTTTTATATGAACGGAGACTGAGAACAAATGTTTCAGGTTTAAAGTACAAACATCAATTTAATTACTGTGTTTAATTTTCTCTCTGCTAAGGTTATTCTGCATTTAATAAATATTTAAGTCTTTTGTCTGAAAATTAATTGTTTGTAAAGTCTGGGATTTGGTTATTCAAAAGGCTGGTTAGGAATCATTGGACTATTGGGGATATTCATTGGTTTAATTTTACTGTGTTGCGAATACAGAGATAGATTGGTTTGACTGTCTGTCTCCATGTGGTAAAAATCAGTTCAAATCTCACCCACCAACTAATGGAATATTAATTCCCTTAATGCATTTTGATTATAAAGCTTGTCTCGGTGATAATTGCTATGAGGTTTGTTGCAAAATATTCCATCTGTTGGTCAGTAGTGTTCTTTCTGCTGACCTTGAATGCCCCTGGTCCTCATCCTCCAACCTCCATATACATCGCATCATCCTCCACCATTTCCACCACCTACAAGCGGACCCCACCACCAGAGATATATTTCCCTCCCCACCCCTATCCGCTTCCCATAAAGACCATTCCCTCAGCGACTCCCTATCTCTGGGACACCTGCATCAACCAATCCACCCCATAGCCAAACACTTCAACTTCCCCTCCCACTCCGCCAAGGGCATGCAGGTGCTAGGCCTCCTCCATTGCCACTGTCTAACTTCCCGACGCCTAGAGGAAGAACCCCTTATCTTCTGCCTCAGGACCCTCCAACCCCGGGACATCATTGTGGATTTCACCAGTTTCCTCATTTCCCTCCCCCCACCTTACCCCAGTTCCAACATTCCAACTCAGCACCATCCTCATGACCTGTCCTATCTGCCAATCTCCCTTCACACCTATCCGCTCCACCCTCCTCTCTGACCTATCACCTTTACCCCCATCTCCATCCACCTATCGCACTCTCAGCTACTTTCCTCCCAGCCGCCAGCCTCCACCTCCTCAATTTATCTCACCACCACCTCGTCTCACAGCCTCATTCCTGATGAAGGGCTTTTGCCCGAAACATCAATTCTCCTGCTCCTTGGATGCTGCCTGAGCTGCTGTGCTTTCCAGCACCACACTCTCGACTCTAATCTCCAGCATCTGCAGTCCTCACTTTTGCCTGGTCTGTATGTGAGTCCAGATCTCAGGAATGTAGTTGTATTGAACTGGCATAGCAGGTCACTCAGTTAAGGAAAGTTAAGGCTGGTGAACAAATGCTGAGCTTTCCAGCAATCCTCACATCATGTGAAGGGAAACTTCCATGGCTTTTTAACAGAGAGCTGGATAATTAACTGAAGATTAAAATAGTTGCAGGTCTGGATGGGTAGGATGGGTGAATGATCCTAAGTGGAGATGATGTCATAGTGCTAATATAACTAGGCTAATAATCCAAAACACTGCATTCATATTCAGGGAACATGGGTTCAAATCCCACCTTGGCAGATGGCCCAACTTGAATTCAATTTTTAAAAAATCTGAAATTGCAAGTTTGTCTAACGGAAATCATATAACCACGACAACAATTGAAAAATAAGCTGATTTACTAATGTCCTCCCAATAAAAATGGAAATCAGCTCCAGTACATCTCTGCAGGAGTTCCTCAGGGTCGTGTCCTAGGCCCAACCATCTTCAGCTGCTTCATCAATGACCTTCCCTTCATCAGAAGGTCAGAAGTGGGGTTGTTGACTGATAATTACACAATGTTCAACACCATTTGTGACTCCTCAGATACTGATGCAGTCCATGCTCAAATGCAACAAGAGTCAGAAAATATCTAGGCTTAGGCTGACAAGTGTGGTGCCGGAAAAGCACAGCAGGTCAGGCAGCATCTGAGGAGCAGGAAAATCAATGTTTCAGGCAAAAGCCCTTCATCAGGAATAGAGGCAGGGTGCCTGCAGATAGGAGAGATAAATGAGACAGGAGTGGGGGTAGGGAGAAAGTAGCACAGAGTACAACAGGTGAAAGTGGGTGGGGATTGGGGTGATAGGTCAGAGAGGAGGGTGGGGGAAGGTAGCAAGTGATAGGTAAGAGCTTCAGGGCAGAGGAGATGACCTGGTGTTTGTAGTGAGAGAGAGACTCACTGAGATTCTTGTAGAGAGAGGAGGAAAACTTCTTCAAGGCAGGCATCCTTGCAAGAAGATTTGCAGTAGGGTTAAAATCAACTAGGTAAAGCTTGGCAAGTAACAGTCATGCCACACAAATGCCAAGCAATGACTACCTGCAATAGGAGACAATCTAACCATGGTGCTTTGACATTCATTAGCATTATGATCATTGAACCTACCACCATCAACAATCAATAAATAGTCCATGCCCATATGTGGCAAGATCAGAAGTTACACAAGACCAGGTAACGGTCCACAGCTCACAAGCTTTTGGAGCACCATTCCTTCTTCAAGTGAAGTGACCGACAACCTGGTGTCATGTAACTTCTGACTTTGTCCACCCCAGTCTAGCACCGGCACCTCCACATCATATACAGCAAGTTAGACTTGCGCTGATATTTGGCAAGTAACATTTGCAAGTGCCAGGAATTGGCCAACTGCAGTAAAAATCTACCAAGCTCCCTACAGCAGCACTACCATTGGGAGTCCTGGGAGGTTACCACTTGCCAGAAACTGAACTGGACCAGCAATATTGGGTGGCACAGTGGCTCTGTGGTTAGTACTGATGCCTCATAGTGCCAGGGACCCAGATTCAATTCCAGCCTCAGGCAACTCTCTGTGTGTAGTTTGAACATGTCTATGTGGGTGCTCCAGTTTCCTCCCACAATCCAACGATGTGCAGGTTAGGTGAATTGGCTGTGCTAAATTGCCCATAGTGCTCGGGGATGTGTAGGTTAGATGTGTTAATAAGGGGCAAATGTAGACTAATAGAGTTGTGGAATGGCTCTGGGTGGGATACTCTTCAGAGAATTGGTGTGGACTTGTTGGGCCAAATGGCCTTTTTTCACACTGTAGAGATTCTATGATATAAATGCTGTGACTGCAAGAACAAGTCATAGCTTGGAACCTTTAGGCAAATAGCACACTTCCTGACTCCCCAAAGCCTGTCCCCCTATCTAAAAGGTATGAATGAAGAGCTTTAACTTGAGCAGGGCAAGAAACTCTACGTCATAAAGGATAAAGCAATCCAGTTGATCAGCAATACCCCATTCTTCACCTAAAATATTTGTTTGCCCCACCAGTGGCTCACAACAGCATCGGTGTGCACCATGTATAGGAAGCACTGCAAAACTCCCCAAATGTCTTGCACCTTTGAAATGTGCGACCTCAAGCACAAGAAGGGCAGTCGATGTATGGGATCTTTACCAGCAAGTTTCCAATCAAGCTGCACACCATCCTGACTTGGAACCTGACACTACATTGTCATTTTCCATTACTGCTGGATCAAAATCCTGAAATTCCCAATGTGTCAGCACTGTGGGTGCACTGTACCCCAAGGACTGCAGAGCACCACCATCCTTTGCAAGGTAATTAGAAGTGTGCAACAAACGCTGATCTTGCCAGCGATGTTCAAATCCCATGGAAGAAAACTAAAACATATAACCTTTCCGTTTTCTGAAGTAACTGAACTCAGCATTCTTAACATTCTGCATGGATTCAGATTGGTGAACTTTGTTGGATTTTAATGTTATTAGCACGTCAATTAATTTTATCCCTGATTTGCTCCTGCAATAGAGGATTTCACAAAAAAAAATCAGCACCTTCATGACACAACCTACTGGAATTGACCATATCAGCTGAGCGGAGCCAAAAAAAAAGGCATTGTGTTGTCCCCAAGTCAAAAACTGCTATTGCAATTGAGATTCATTGTACTTTACTCTTTGTTCCTCAACCTAATCATTAGTATTCGGTTGCCTCCTGGTGTCCACTGTTATAATGCATGCTAAACACTGATTGAAATCTCTGTGTAGTTATAGAGTCATTCAGCATGGAAATAGACCCTTTGGTCCAACCAATCCATGCCCAACCTTAATCCCAAACTAAATTAGTTCCACATGCATGCGCATGGCCCATATCCCTCCAAATGTTTGTTATTCATGAACTTATCCAAATGTCTTTGAAATGCTGTAATTATACCTGCATCCACCATTTTCTCTGGCAGTTCATTCCACACACGAATCACTCTCTGTGTAAAATAGTTACCCCTCATATCCCTCTTAAATTATTTTCCTCTCACCTTAAAAATATGCCCCCTAGTTTTGGCCTCTCCCATCATTCACCTTATCTATGCCCCTCATGATTTTATAAACTTCAAAATGGTCATCCCTCAACATCCAATGCACCAATGAAAAAAGTCTCAATCTTCCAATCTATTTGTATATCTCAAACTCTACATTCCCAGCAACATCCTGGTAAATCTCTCCAGTTTAATAATATCCTTCCTATAACAGAATGACCAAAACTGCACAGTGTATTCCAGAAGAGGCCTCACCAATATTCTGTACACATCAACATGGCGTACTAACTACAATAATCAAAGGCTTGAACAATTAACGCAAGCTTGCTAAACACCACTTCAGCCACCCTGTGTAGCTGTGATGTAAATTTCAAAGTATTATTTATGTGAACCCCTAGGTCTCTCTGTTCTATAACACCAGTGAGCCTTACTTTAGGTTGTGGGTAAAGTGTTGGAAAAGGTTATAAGAGATAGGATTTATAATCATCTAGAGAGGAATAGGTTGATTGGGACAGTCAACATGGTTTTGTGAAGGCTAGGTTATGTCTCACAAACCTTATTGAGTTCTTTGAGATGGTGACTAAACAGGTGGATGAGGGTAAAGCAATTGATGTAGTGTATATGGATTTCAGTAAGGCATTTGATAAAGTTCCCCACGGTAGGCTATTGCACAAAATAGGGAGGCATGGGATTGAGGGTGATTTGTGGTTTGGATCAGAAATTGGCTAACTGAAAGAAAACAGAGGGTGGTGGTTGATGGGAAATGTTCATCCTGGAGTTCAGTTACGGTGTGTTAGCTTTTATTGGTAGAGGGATTGAGTTTTGCAGTCACAAGGTTATGCTGCAACTGTACAAAACTCTGGTGCGGCAGCACTTGGAGTATTGTGTCCAATTCTGGTCACCGCATTATAAGAAGGATGTGGAAGCAAAAGAGATTTAGGAGGATTTTGCCTGGTATAGAGGGAAAGTCTAATGAGGAAAGGCTGAGGGACTTGAGGCTGTTTTTGTGACAAAAAAGAAGGTTGAGAGGTGACTTAATAGAAACATATAAGATAATCAGAGAGTTAGATAAGGTGGACAGGGAGAGCCTTTTTCCTCAGATGGTGATGGCCAGCACAAGAGGCTATAGAATTAAATTGAAGGGTGATAGATACAGGACAGATGTCAGAGGTAGTTTCTTTACTCAGAGAGTAGTAGGGGTCTGGAACACTGCCTGCAACAGTAGCAGACTCACCGACTTGAAAGGCATCTAAATGGTTATTGGATAAACATTTGGATGAAAATGGAATAGTGTAAGATAGAAAGGCTTCAGATTGGTTCCACAGTTCGATGCAACATTGAGGGCCAAAGGGCCTGTGCTGCTCTGTTATGTTCTGTGTTCTAAGTATGAATCAGGGCCCTACCATTAATTGTACAAGCCCTGTCCTTGTTTGCATTACCAAAATGCAACACCTCACATTTATCTCATAACAATTACATGACATTAGCCACCTTCCAGTCATATGGTACTTCACCTGTGATTTTAGATGATACAAATATTTCTGCTTAGGGCCCCTGCAATTTTCTCCCCGACATCTCACAATGTGCTCGGATATATTTGATCAAGTCTTGGAGATTTATCTCCCTTTATGTTTTTTAAAACTACCAGCACTTCTCTTCTGGAATGTAAACTGTTTTCCAAACATCATTTATTTCCCTGAGTCCTCTAGCCTCCATTTCTTTTTCAACAGTAAAAACTGACACAAAATAATAATTCATCTCTCCTATCATCGGAGGTTCAACACAAAGACAATCTTGTTGATCTTTAATGGATCTTACTCTCTTTCTCGTTGCTCACTTGCTGTTAACGTGGTTGTGAATCTTTTTGGATTATCTTTAATCTTATCTGCCAAGCTATCTCTTATCCACTTTCTGCCTTCCTGATTTCTTTCTTAAGAATGCTCCTACACTCTTTATACTCTTCAAGAGATTCACTTGATCCCAGTCATCTATATCTAATGCATGATTCTTTGTTATTCTTGACGAGAACCTCAATACCTTTATTCATCTATTGTTCCTCAATCTTACCAGCCTTGCCTTTCATTCCAATAGGAACATGATGCTTCTGAAAGCTCGTTATCACACTTTTGAAGGCTTTCTCCTTGTCAGATGCCCCTTTACCTGTGAATAGTCTATTCCAATCAGCTTTTGAAAGGTCTTGTTCCATAACCTTAAAATTTGCCTTTCTCCATTTAAGAACTTTAATTTTTATGGAAGATGTATCCTTTTATATAGCTATATTAAAAGTAATAGAATCATAATCACTAATCCCAAAGTGGCATCCCCATTAACACTTCAGTTGCTTGCCCTGCCTCATTTCCCAAGAGAAGGTCAGGTTTTGCTCCTTCTCCTTTGGGAGAATTTGCATATTGGTAAATAAACTTTTCTTGAATACATTTAACAAGTTCTTCACCATCCAAACCTTTAAAACTATGGCAGTCCCAGTCAATGCTTAGTATGTTTGCATATATTTGAGATACTTTCATAGATATGTTTCTCAATTTCCTTCTGATTATTGGGGTCCTCTCACATAATCCCTTGAAGGTGATAATCCCTTTGATATTTCTAATTTCAATCCATATATTTTCACTAAATGATCCCTCTTTTACAATAGGAATGTTTTCCTTAATCAAAAATGCTACTCCCCTTCCTCTTGCCTTTATTTCTGTTCTTTCTTTAACATCTGAACCCCTGACCATTGAGCTTTCAGTCCAGTTCTTCCCTCAGCCAAGTTTCTGTAATAGCTATGACGTCGCAGGTCCACGTTCCCTGAGTTCGTCAGCCTTATCTGTGAGACCTCTTGCACTGAAATAAACACAGTTTAACTCTTCAGAATTACTTTGTTCTCTGACTTTCTCCTGCTTGTCTTTTTAAGAATGACTATCGATTCCAGAATGACATCAACAGGTTTGGCTGCATGGGCAGAAAAATGGTATTCGATCCAGAGAAGTGTGAGGTTATACTTTTGGAGAAGGCAAACAAAACAAAGGAGTACACAGTATACAGGAAGCTAACAGCAGAGGTAAAGAAAGTGATGGAATATGAAGTGATAGACTATGAAATATTCATGGTTCCTTGTACATGGGCAGGCAGATAAGTGGCAAAGACTGCATGTATAATGCTTTCCTTTATTGGATGAGGTGTAGCATACTGAGGGGAATAGTGTTGGAACTGTGCAAAATGCTGGTTAGGCTGGAGGTTTATGTACAAATCTGGTCACTTCATTACAAGAATTACATAGTTATTCTGGAGAGAGAACAGAATAGATTGACAAGCATACTGCTGAGGGCTTGAGCAGATTGGATAGGCTAAGGTTGTTTCTCTGAGAACAGAGGCTGAGGGGTGCACTTGATCAAGGTATACAAGATTATGAAGGGCTTTGATAGAGTAGGTAGCAAAAACCAGTTTCCCTAAGTGGAGAGGTCAAAAAGATGTCCAAAGATGAGCGGGTCAGGTGAATTGGCTATGCTAAATTGCCCATAGTGTTAGGTGCATTTGTCACAGGGAAATGGGTCTGGGTGGGTTACTCTTTGGAGGATTGATGCGGACTTGTTGGGCCGAAGGGCCTGTTTCCACAGTGTAAGGAATCTAATCTAAAATGGGATTAGAATAGTTAGTTGTTTTTACTTGGTGTGGATATGATGGGTCGAAGGGCTTTTTCCATGTGGTAGATCTCTAAACCTCTAATTATCAGCAGCTGCAGACTGAAGGCGACTGGTGAAAGGATTAGAGGGGACATCATTTAGAGTCATAGAGATATACAGCATGGAAACAGACCCTTCGGTCTAACTTGTCTATGCCGACCAGATATCCTAACCCAATCTAGTCCCACCTGCCAGCACCCGGTCCATATCCCTCCAAACCCTTCCTATTCATATACCCATCCAGATGACTTTTAAATGTTGTAATTGTACCAGCCTCCACCACTTCCTCTGGCAGCTCATTTCCATGCATGTACCACCTCTGGGTGCAAAACGTTGACCCTTAGGTCTCTTTTACAACTTTCCCCTCTCAGCCTAAACCTATGCCCTCTCTTCTGGACTCCCCCAACCCAGGAAAAGACCTTGTCCATTTAACCATGCCCCTCATGATTTTATAAACTTCTATAAGGTCACCTCTCAACCTCCGATGCTCCAAGGGAAAATAGCCCCAGCCCTCAGCCTCTCCCTATCGCTCAAATCCTCCAACCCTGGCAACATCCTTGTAAATCTTTTCTGAATCTTTTAAAGTTTCACAATATCTTTCTGATAGGAAGGAGACCAGAATTGCACGCAGTATTCCAACAGTGGCCTAACCAATGTCCTGTACAGCTGCAACATAACCTCCCAACTCCTGTACTCAATACTCTGACCAATAAAGGAAAGCATACCAAATGCCTTCTTCACTATCCTATCTACCTGTGACTCCACTTTCAAGGAACTATGAATCTGTACCCCAAGGTCCTCAGGACCTTACCATTAAGTGTATAAGGCCTGCTCTGATTTGCCTTTCCAAAATGCAGCACTTCGCATTTATTGAAATTAAACTCCATCTGCCACTCCTCAGCCTGATGGCCCATCTGATCAAGATCCTGTTGTACTCTGAGGTAACCTTTTTGTTGTCCACTACAACTCCAATTTTGGTGTCATCTGCAAACTTACTAATATACCTCTTATGCTCACATCCAAATCATTTGTACAAAACTTAGATTATTTTTATCCAGAGGATAGTATGTGTCTGTAATTCACTCCATGCTTTGGAAGTGCAGATAGAAAGCCTAAAATTAATTGAAAGGCACTTGGATCTGGACCTTAAGTGCTGCAGTCTGCAAAGTTTTGGACCATTGTTTTTGCCTGGAACAATGGGCTGAAGGGCCTCTTCCTGCATCACAACTTTTCTCTGGTTCTTCAGATGTTCACTGAGCACTCACTTAGATTTTAAGGACAAGTTTTGCTATGTGCAAGTTCAGGTTCATGGTGTACAGCATGCAGTTTGCTGACACTAAATTGCTTCAGTCCACAGATTCTGTAATGCAGAGTTATAACTGGTGCTTTTCACCCATACATGGTTTGGCAGTCTAATTGAAAGTCAAAGTCAAATGTTAAGAAGCTTCTGTAAGGTTTTGCTATTTGGCCAGCTTGGTACTGGCAAGTGAGGGGCAAAGAGATCAGAAATAAATTGAAAGCTACAAATGCAAGCAGACAAATGAAGGAGTGCAAAGTCATATGGCATGATAGGACTGTCAGAATGATGGATATGTAAGTCCCCAAAGAAGCAGTCAACTGACAGGCTGAAGCAAGATGTCTCAAAAACACTGATCAGAGAATGGGACAGGGGTACGTGCGCTGAAGTGATACCAAAAGACAAGTAGCAAAGGACAGCAGGAAACATTGCTACCTGTCAATGTTGGATGTCCTATTTTGCTACATTTGTTCTTTTCCTGAACAGTTGATTTTCAGACCAGTGTGATTACATTAACGCTGGTATACTAATTTTAGAATTTCCCATTAAGTGGTAGAAAATATGTTATAAAGGAAGACTTGCAATTTTGTATCGTCGCATGACTTTGCCCCATCTTAGTTCATTTGATTTGATTTGATTTGACTTATTGTAGTCACATGTATCTAAGAACAGTGAAAAGCTTTGTTTGTGAGCAGTACAGGCAGCTCAGAGCAAACAAGGACATACATACCAATAGGGTGCTTCGACAGAACAAGGCATATGGGGTTATGGCTGCACAGGATCAACAAAATGGAGAGGCAGGAGATATCACCAGTGCTTCACCAGAGACTTTCACTGATCATGTCACCGAGTATGGTGACAAAATATTTGAAAACTATCCTTCAAGCTCAGCGACTTAACTTACATACTTATCACCAACCTGAGCTACAAATCTTCTCAAAAATCACCAAGATCAACATTATTTGAAGTTAGAGAGGTTCATTCAGCAGTCTAATAACAGCAGGGAAGAAACTGTTCTTGAATCTTTTGGTACAGTTTCAAGCTTCTATATCTTCTGTCTAACAGAAGAGATTGGAAGAGAGCATTACTGGAGTGGGAGGAGTCTTTGATGATGTTGGCAGCCTTTCCACTGCAACAGGAAGTGTAAATGGAGTCCAAGGATGGGAGCTTGGCTTGCGAGATGGTCTTGGCTGTGCAGACAACTTTCTATAATTTCTTATGGTCCTGGAAGCTGCTGCTGAAATGCACATTATTGCTTTTGTCACCTCTAGATTAGATTATTTTGATACATTGTTGGCTGGTCCTCCACACTGTACCCTTCGTAAACTTGCGATCATGCAAATCTCTGCTGCCATTTCCTTAATGTGCAGTAATTCTGTTAGCATATTGTCTCTGTACTTTCTGACATTCACTGACTTTCAGTCTAGCAAGACTTTGATTTTAAAATTCGTATCCACATCTTCAAAATGGCCTTGCGCTCCCCAGTTGCTGTCATCTCTCTGAATCCGGGAAATCAACTAAGATATTAGTGCTCCACTAATTCTGTGCAATCCCAATCAGTTGCTCCACCTTTGGTGACCAGGCCTTCAGTTGCCATGTCTCCATGTTCTGAAATACCTGCTCTGCAGCTATCTACCTCATTTTGTTTCTTGCTTCCTGTAAGACTCTTCTTAAAGACTATGAGAAATAGAAATAGGAGTAGGCCAAGCAGCCCTTTGAGCCTGCTCCACCGTTCAGTGCGTTCATGGCTAATCTAACATTACTCCTGTTCACTTTCCTGCATTTTTCCCATGACTCATGATTCCCACACTGATCAAGAATCGACCTATCTTACCTTGAAATAGACTTTGAAATAAACTCAGCAGATCTGGCAGCATCTGTGGAGAGAAAAGCAGAATTAACGGTTCTTGTCCAGTGACCTAAGCTCTTTTATATTCTTAATCAAATATTGCCATGGAATATTTTATTTTGAACACAGTGGGTAACCAGGTCCTCTCGCATTAACAGTCAGCACCTGTGACAGTGTAGCATCTTATATTGATGGATGCTGAAGGTGTCAGCTGTGGTTTTGTAAATGTCCACAGTGGGACTTGAACCTGCAACCTTCTGACTCAGGAACATGACAGCTTCCCAGTGAGTTGAATGTTGAATGTTGAATGTTCCAGTTGAATGTTGAATGTTCCAGTTACGCTATTTCATATTATTCTGAAGAAGGAATACTGGGCTTGAAATGCAAACGCTGCTTTCTCTCCACTGATGCTGCCAAGAGTTTCTCCAGCTATTTCTGCATTGGTTTCAGATTTCTAGTATCTGCAGTTTTTTTTTGTTTTTTGTGTATATTTAACATTTTTCTGAAAAAAATTTAGTTGATTTAAACATCAATATTAGCAGAAAATGTAGCTAATACACTATGAAGATAGTGCTTGCAACGATACAAAAACTACATTCTGTAATTATGAAGTAAAATTTGAAAAGAAAACCTCTATTTATTAGCGTTTGCACTGCTATGTAAATTATTTTTTTCCCATAAGGTATGTTTCGATGATAAAAGCCCTTCAATTGTTTGATCTTACTCATCCAGAATCCCAACCCACCTGTCTTCTCATTACAGAATCAAGCTGTTTTTTAAATGAGCTTCATGTCAACCATCCTCCTTAGCAAGCCTGGAGCCATTAATCACCCTAGACTTCTTGAGTATATGTCCTCTTGCATTTAAACCTAGAACACTGGGGAGAATCTGACCTTTAATGTTATTACGAGAAACAAATCCTCCCGGTTTATTTCAGATTTTTGTTGCTTTTGGGCTGTCAGATAAAATATCGGCGATTTCTCTGGTGCAGTAAACTAGTCAGTCAAAAGGGAATAATATTTAAGGACCTGCTGATTGCAGTTCATGGCTGATCAAGAGAATTAAACAGCTCGATTAGCTATGTGAAGGTGAGCACAGATCTTGACAGAGAATACCTGAGGACCCTGGGCACTGGAAAGCCAGAGTATACATTGTTATGGGTCAGTTCCTGACAGGCTTACATGGAAGCAGCTAGGGAGGGATGCCTGACTCTTAATTAACCTGAACATCAAACCTCCCCATATTCCTTCTTCACTGCAGTGTAATTGTAAAGCAGGAGGGGAGGTTGCTTTCCACTAAGGATCAGTGGAGAAACAATGATCAGAGGAGGAGGACAAAGCTGAAGTTATATCAGGTGTCAACCGAAAAGAGTAGATCGTGGGAGGCTTTCCTGTGTTAGGTGATTGTTAGGTCCAGCTTTTTACGATTAACTGTGAGCCTGCCAGCACATTGTAGAATTTGCAACTGAATCGGAAGGTTTTCTTACTTAAGTTAACTTTCTATACATTACCATTGCATTATCCAAAGACCTTATATAAATGGAGGTTGTTGTCTATTGTCTTTCATAAGCTCAGGTCCTTCCAGCGCCTCCTTACTGTTAAATAAATGCTTTTTGTAATCATAGAGTCATAGAGATGTGCAGCACGGAAATAGACCCTTTGGGTCCAACACGTCCATGCCGATCAGATATCCTGTACAAATATCATCCCATTTGCCAGCATTTGGACCATATTCCTCTGAACCCTTCCTAACATATACCCATCCAGTTGACTTTTAAATGTTGTAATTGTACTCGCTTCCACCACTCCCTCCAGCATCTCATTCCACACATGCACTATACTCTGTGTGAAAAATGTTAACCTTTCATCCCATTTTATTTCTTTCCCCTTTCACCTTAAACCTGTGCCCCTGAGTTTTGGACACCCCCACCCGGGGAAAACACTTCACTTATTTATTCTATCCATGCCCCTCATGATTTTATAAATCTCTACAAGGTCACCCCTCAGCCTCCGATGCGCCAGGGAAAAAAGCCCCAGCATATTCAGTCTCTTCCTATAGCTCAAACCCTCCAAACCTGGCAACATCCTTATAAATCTTTTCTGAATCCCTTCAAGCTTCACAACATCCTTCCTATAGCAGGGATATCAGAATTGCATGCAGTATTCCAAAAGTGGCCTAACCAATGTCCTGTACAGCTGCAACATGACCTCCCAACTCCTATATTCAATGCACTGACCAAGAAAGGAAAACATACCAAACACCTTCTTCACTATCCTATCTACCTGTGACTCCCCTTTCAAGGAGCTATGAACCTGCACTCGAAGGTCTCTTTGTTCAGCAACACTCCCCAGGACCTTACCATTAAATGTATAAGTCCTGCTCTGATTTGCCTTTCCAAAATGCAGCACCTCACATTTATCTAAATTAAACTCCATCTGCCACTTCTCAGCCCATTGGCCCATATGATCAAGGTCCCATTGTATTCTGAGATAACCTTTTTGTTGTCCACTACAACTCAAATTTTCGTGTCATCTGCAAACTTACAAACTGTACTTCCTATTTTCACACCCAAATCATTTATATAAATGACTAACAGTAGTGGACATAGCACCGATCTTTGTGGCACACCGCTGGTCACAGGCCTCCAGTCTGAAAGGCAATCTTTCACCACCACCCTATGTCTTCTAGCTTTGAGCCCGTTCTCCTTGTATTCCATGTGATCTAATCTTCCTTACCAGTCTACCATGAAGAACCTTATCAAACTCCTTAATGAAGTCCATATTGATAATGTCCACTGCTCTGCCCTAGTCCGCCCTCTTTGTTACTTCTTTAAAAAACTTAATCAAGTTATTGAGATATGATTTCCTGTGCACAAAGCCATGCTGATTATCCCTAATCATTCCTTGATGTCCCAAATATATGCAAATCCTGTCCCTCAGGATTCCCTCCAACAACTTGCCCACCACCAATGTCAGGCACACAGGTCTATAAGGCTTTTCCTTACTACCTTTCTTAAATAGTGGCACAATGTTAGCAACCTCCAGTCATAGAGTCATAGAGATGTACAGCATGGAAACAGACCCTTCGGTCCAACCCCTCCATGCCGACCAGATATCCCAACCCAATCTAGTTCCACCTGCCAGCACCCGGCCCATATCCCCCCAAACCCTTCCTATTCATATACCCATCCAAATGCCTCTTAAATGTTGCAATTGTACCAGCCTCCACCACATCCTCTGGCAGCTCATTTCATACATGTACCACCCTCTGCGTGAAAAAGTTTCCCCTTAGGTCTCTTTTATATCTTTCCCCTCTCACCCTAAACCTATGTCCTCTAGTTCTGGACTCCCTGACTCCAGGGAAAAGACTTTGTCTATTTACCTTATCCATGCCCCTCATAATTTTGTAAACCTCTATAAGGTAGCCCCTCAGCCTCCGACACTTCAGGGAAAACAGCCCCAGCCTGTTTAGCCTCTCCCGATAGCTCAGTTCCTCCAACCCTGGCAACATCCTTGTGAATCTTTTCTGAATCCTTTCAAGTTTCACAACATCTTTCCGATAGGAAGGAGACCAGAATTGCATGCAATGTTCCAACAGTGGCCTAACCAATGTCCTGTAGAGCTGCAACATGACATCCCAACTCCTGTACTCAATACTCTGACCAATAAAGGAAAGCATACTAAACGTCTTCTTCAGTATCCTATCTACCTGTGGCTCCATTTTCAAGGAGCTATGAACCTGCACTCCAAGGTCTCTTTGCTCAGAACACTCCCTAGGATCTTAGCATTAAGTGTATAAGTCCTGCTAAGATTTGCTTTCCCAAAATGTAGCACCTCGCATTTATCTGAATTAAACTCCATCTGCCACTTCTTGACCCATTGGCCCATCTGGTCCAGATCCTGTTGTAATCTGAAGTAACCCTCTTCACTGTCCATTACACCTCAAATTTTGGTGTCATCTGCAAACGTACTAACTGTACCTCTTATGCTCGCATCCAAATCATTTATGTAAATGACAAAAAGTAGAGGGCCCAGCACCAATCCTTGTGTCACTCCACTGGTCACAGGCCTCCAGTCTGAAAAACAATCCTCCACCACCACCCTCTGTCTTCTACCTTTGAGCCAGTTCTGTATCCAAATGGCTAGTTCTCCCTGCATTCCATAAGATCTAACCTTGCTAACCTTGCCGAACGCCTTACTGAAGTCCATATAGATCACATCTATTGCTCTGCCCTCATCAATCTTCCTTGTTACTTCTTCAAAAATCTCAATCAAGTTTGTGAGACATGATTTCCCACGCATAAAGCCATGTTGACTATCCTGAATCAGTCCTTGCCTTTCCAATTACATGTACATCCTGTCCCTCAGGATTCCCTTCAAACAACTTGCCCACCACCGAGGTCAGGCTCACTGGTCTATAATTCCCTGACTTGCCTTTACCGCCCTTCCTAAACAGTGGCACCACGTTTGCCAACCTCCAGTCTTCCAGCACCTCAGCTGTGACTATCGATGATACAAATATCTCAGCAAGAGGCCCAGCAATCACTTCTCTACAGTCACTCATGAAATACCAGAAATATCATCGAATCCATAAACTGTGAGAACAGTCCATTTGGTCCATCGAATTGACACTGTCCCTCCAAGCACCATCTCACCTAGACCCACCCCCTCCCCTGTCCCTGTGACTCTGTACATAACTGGACACTGTTGGGCAATTCAGCATGGCCTATTGACCTAACCTGCACATCATGAACTGTGGGAGGAAACAGACATGGTAATGTACAAACTTCACACAGGCACTCATCAGGGGTTGGAATCAAACTGGCATCACTGGTGCAATGAGGCAGCAGCTCCAACCACTGAGACACCATATCACCCAAAATGTAGCAGCTAAAGCAAGTGCTACTGTTTCAGTGATGCTGGCTGAGTGATGGCCAGTAACACAGGGGAACATATTCCCTGCTATTCATTAAATACTGGCGTGGAATCTTTTACTTTCAATTGAATGGGTGAGCAGGACCCTTGTTTAAACTGGCATTGAAAAGTCAGCAACAGGGGAACATTTTGTCAGGTTAGAGCTGGAGGTATTAACTAGGATTTTTTAAATCTCCAGAGTGGGACTTAAATCCATAACCTGACTGAGAGGTCTTACTTCGCCCCACTGAGTTAATGCTGTTTTATATTATAGCTGTATCAAATACCAATATTACCAGAAAATGTAGCTGGTACACCTGAAAGAAAGTGAAAATTTAGGGACAAATTTATCTTAAACATTTGAATCATTTCACACATATTGACATTCAGTTGATGAAAACGAATGATCTGTGACTACTGGTGCCTGATTTAATTGTTCTGATAACATAAATTTCTTTTGCTAAATTTAACTATCAATTAGTATTTTGTCATGCTGCTCAGTTTAATTAAGTTATCACACTGACTTGAATAGCCACTGGCAATCCAAGCACATGCCATTTCATAGATTGAGAGTTGTGTGATGGAGATGAAATTGCTGTCAAGGGTTATCAACCCTCCAGTGTTGTGCTGGAACCTGCAAGTAATCTCCAAGCTGTAAGCAGAAGTTCCAGGAGTAAAATTAAAGGTGCAATGATTTTTCTCTTGAACACTTTTTGCTGATTATAAAAGATATTGGCAGTTGGGGAAAAGATGTTGAGTGAAAATACAGGATCATCCAATTGGACGACTGTTCAATTTCCATATGAAGTTTGGGAAGATGGTGGAAAAGTGACCAATGTAGAGTCAGACTTTCCTCCCTCATGATGAAACCTCCAGGAATATGTCCAACAAGTATATTGACAGCAGGCAATGGACATCATCAAATATCACAGATGCCCAGTTTTTGCCATGTCAAATCCACTGCAAATGGAGCTCTGAAAGCAAACTTCTCAAAGCCTAGAATGGAAAGAAACAAATTGCAGATCAGTGAAGAATTTCAGCTGGCTTGTTACAAAATCCCCTTATCCTGTTTTGATGTGTTATATATTGTGTACATTTGTTTATGTGAACGCAGTATGTGCATTTGTGTACACCTGTGCGCATGTGTGTCTACAGATTTGGATATTGATGGATAGAATCCAGCACAATTGTGATGTGACACAAAGTGAGATCTTATAAAGGATGTCGCAGGTAGACAGGGTAGTGATGAAGGTATGATTGTCTTTATTGGTGAGTGCATTGTGTGTAGCAGCTGGGAGATCATGTTGTGGCTGTACAGAACATCAGGTAGGCCACTTATGGAATATTGTGTGCAATTCTGGTGTCCCTGTTACAGAAGGATGTTGTGAAACATGAAAAGGTTCAGAAAAGAGTTACAAGGTTGTTGCCAGGGTTGAAGGATTCGAGTGTTTGAGCTTTAGGAAGATGCTGCATAGGCTGGAGCTAATTTCCCTAATTTAGAGGTCCGGGGTGACCTTGTAGAGGTTTACAAAATGACAACGGGTATGGATAGTTTGTATAGCCAAGACATTTTCCCTAGGATAGGGTAGTTCAAAACAGAAGGGCACAGGTTTAATGTGAGAGGGGAAAGATACAAAAGGGACCTTGGGGCAACAATTCACATAGGGTGGTATATGCTTGGAATGAGCTGCCAGAGGAAGTGGTGGGGGCTGGTGCAATTACAACATTTAAAAGGCATCTGGATGGGTATATGAATAGGAAGGGTTTAGAGAAAATGGGCTAAGTGCTGGCAAATGGGACTAGATTAGATTAGAATATCTGGTAGGCATGGACGAGTTGGATTGAAGGGTCTGTTTCAATGCTGTGTATCCCTATGACTCTATGTAAAGCTGAAACAAAATCGAAGCAAGAGTGCTGGAAATGAACATTGACCTGAAACATTAACTCTGTTCCTCTCCAAAAAGGTGACATACTTCATCAACAAGTAGTTTCTGACATTCTGGGCATGTCTTGCCCAGGAGGCTGTTGCGGCGTGAGTGAATTAACAGAGGGCTAGCAATGCTTGTGTAGCTGTTCCAATAGGACTTTAAGGTGCCGTTTGAGAGTATAGTTAGGGAGTCCCATATATTTTGATTGACATGCTTTTTTTTATCAATATGATTAACTAATTTTTGCACAGAGCATTTGTCACCAAAGTCACAGATTGGTGACATGGCTACTCACACAAAGCAGGAAGATCAATCTAAAAATTGAGATAAATGTTGAAGGACCACTTTTGAAATGAATGGGTCTTTGAATATGTTCTCATCTGCTTTTATAATTATGTTGCTGAGGGAAAACCAACTCACAATGGCAGATGGATGTTATCTCTTTGAATTAAACTTCAGTCAAACGTTGAGTGTCTATAATCAAGATATTTGCATATTCTGAATTGTGAACATTGACATATAGAATTATTCAAACATTGAGTGAGACTTGTATGGACAACAAAGAAAATAGATTATAATTATACACTCTGATTAGCAACGCAAATATTGTCTGTTTTGGATAAGATTCTATACCTTCCAGCCAAGAAGGAAGATATTTTTGTGTGAAAGCATAATGAAAAAACAGTTGGGATTTCAAATTTTTGCTTTTGACAAATCCGTATAGATTAGATTAGATTACTTAGATTAGATTACTTACAGTGTGGAAACAGGCCCTTCAGCCCAACAAGTCCACACCGACCCGCCGAAGCGCAACCCACCCATACTCCTACGTTTACCCCTTACCTAACACTATGGGACAATTTAGCATGGCCAATTCACCTGACCTGCACATCTTTGTGACTGTGGGAGGAAACCGGAGCACCCGGAGGAAACCCACGCAGACACGGGGAGAATGTGCAAACTCCACACAGTCAGTCGCCGGAGGCGGGAATTGAACCCGGGTCTCTGGCGCTGTGAGGCAGCAGTGCTAACCACTGAGCCACCGTGCCGCCCACCGTATAGTCCATGGTGAAGTCAGGCAGACCAGAACTTAGACTTGACCTGTAATCTGTCCTTGTCTTGTATCTGCATTCAGTTATGTAACATCACAGACAAGAAAGAGGTAAGGCTATTATGGAATTCAAGAACCTAGAATTATAAAGTTGACCAGGGTTTCTACTCTTAATTGCTATTTCGAGCCTGCTACAAAAACACAATATCTATGAGAATTGAGTGAGAAAATGGGTTAGGTTAGCTCTCGTATTATCATGGTTGAAGCTGTGATGTAACGCAAGAATAATATATCCTTTACAAGCCACTGGGAGGTGACCGGTCTGAGAGGAACCACGTTAAATAACAAGTATGTATTACCTTATAGGATTGTGGACTGAATACTAAATTTGTGGGGATATGGCAATTGGTTGCATGTGCTAAACAATGAAATTCTTGTCAGTATATTCATAGCTTGCTGACTTGTTTAATCAGTAACATCTGAGCCTTACAAAGCTGGGGAATCAAGTCCCACTCCAGGACGTGGAAGTAACACCAGGACCACAATTTTATCCTAGCTCGTGTGCTTTCACACTGCTGTCTTTGTCACAAGCAACAATGTGGTAAACATCATTTTGAAATGTAGAAACATCGAAAGAAGAAGCAGGAACAGCCATTCAGCCCTTTGAGTCATCTCCGCCATTCAATATGATAATGGCTGCTCATCTAACTGTTTTAACTTTCTGTCCATTTAACTTTGATCCATTTAGCCCTAAGAACTATATCCAACTCCTTCTTTGTGACATCTTTATTTTTTGGCCTTAACTGTTTTCAATGGCAGAGAATCATCTTGGTTAATTTGTCATCTCAGTCCAAAATGGCATACCCCTTATCCTTAAATTGTGACCATTGTTTCGGGACTCTCCAGTCATCAGGAACATGCTTCCTGCATTTAGTCTGTAGACCTATTAGAATTTCATAGGTTTCAATGAGATGCCCCCTTCATTATTGTCAACTCCAGTCAATCTAGTCTGAACCATGATAGTCACATTCCATTCAAACCAAGTACAGATGCATGGTTTCCTATGATCCTACTGATAGTATTTGAAAGTGCCATGCAGTTCTCACCCTCAGAGATGGCCAGGGTTGTTTATCATTGACACTACCTGGGAAGCAACCTGGCTATGCAGACCAACGACCCACTATAGAAACTGCCCGATGTTCACCTTACTGGTTTTATCAAAAGATACACAGGGTCATTTCTACGATTCTTTGGTATTTGGAGGGGAACAATGTATTTAGAAATTCTCATCCTTGGTTTGTATTTCTTCATAGACTGCTTCTCCCCACATGTCACCTTTCCAGCTCTCGAATTGCAATCCTTCAATGCTTCATTCATGAATCATCGATTTTTAGCCCTCCAACATTGGCAGCTTATCTGCTTATGTTCTGGCTTTTCCTTTCTATTTTAATCTTCAACCAAACTGCCATCTCTCTCAATAAATTCTTTTGTGGCTTGATATCAAATTTTCTGTGATGAGGCTTTTGCAAAGTTTTGCAATATTCAAGATGCTATATAATTCAAATTGTTCTTGTTGAGTGGCAGGGTGGGCAGTGCATGAGCAAAATTGCCAACCAAGGTAACACTATTGAGGGTTTGGTGGTGGAAAAGCACAGCAGGCCAGGCAGCATCCGAGGAGCAGGAGAATCGATGTTTCAGGCAAAAGCCCTGAATCAGGAATGAGGCTTATGAGCCGAGGGGGTTGAGAGATAAATGGAGGGGTGGGGCTGGGGGAAAGGTAGCTAAGAGTGTGATAGGTGGATGGAGGTGGGGGTGAAAGTGATAGGTTGGAGAGAAGGGTGGAGCTGATAGATGGGGAAGGAAGATGGACAGGTAAGACAGGTCATGAAGGTGGTGCTGAGTTGGAGGTTGGGATATGGTGGGGGGAGGGAAATGAGGAAACTAGTGAAGTCCACGTTGATGCCGATCATGTCAGGCTCATTGCGCTTAATTGAAGCTCAATTTAGAGTCATAGAGTCATCGAGACGTACAGCATGGAAACAGACCATTCGGTCCAACTCATCCATGCCAACCAGATATCCCAACCTAATTAGTCCCATTTGACAGCACTTGGCTCATGTGACATTAATCCCCTTCCCATTTATCTCTCCACCCCCTCGGCTCATAAGCCTCATTCCTGATGAAGGGCTTATGCCTGAAACATTGATTCTCCTGCTCCTCAGATGCTACCTAACCTGCTGTGCTTTTCCAGCACCACACTCTTCGACTCTGATCTCCAGCATCTGTGGTCCTCACTTTCTCCTCGTTGATTTTAACCAAGGTAACAATCCATCTTGATAAATGCTTTGATCTCGAGCTTGCATTGTTGCTGTTAAGTTTATTGTATGACAAGAAGAAATGAATGTTGGAATTTGAAGGGTTAAACTGTCTTATGCTGATATTTCATTTCAGCATGCAGAATATACAAAATGTACTGGCACCAGTAATATCCATGGCAGCAGCAAGCAAGATGCCGTTGAAGAACTCTAGGACATAATGCACAGTGTGAATCTTTTAAAATTGTAACAGTAATTGTCACTTCCTCTGCACAATCCCTATTTATTGAGATTTTAATTATTGAAATTCAATCGAGAGGGTGGTGGCAGCAAGAAATGGAGGTACCTACAATGGGTAAAATAGACACAATAAATGTTAGCAACAAGCTATGTATTAATTTTATTTGTTTTTGTTAAACAGACATTATAAGTAACACATTTTTTGTGGTTCTTTGCTCAAGTAATGCTCACACCCCTTCAAACCTGGTATTATTGCCCCACTAAAGGGCAAACAAATAATGACACCTGCTTCCCTAAGACCCCATCATACTTGCAAAGTATTGCTTCATTTTGAACTTCCATTTGCTCACTAGCACTGTCTTAGGTGTTGTCACATCCCAAATCTGTATGCAATTTGAATCAAACCCATATTTTTGGATCCCTCCAAACTGGTTTCTGCCTTTTGACATAATGCCGAATGACTCTTACCAAAATCATGACTGGTGTCCTAGTTGACTATCACGTATAGTTATATAAAAGAGGAGTTTTTAAGCCGAGCATTTTAGGCAAAAAAGTCGGCAGTTGACTCTTACAGGACTCATATTTTCAATTGGTCTTTGGAATATGGTGGAAGCAGGTTCAGTTGAGGCATTCTAAAAGACATTGGAGAATTTTTTTTTTGATTACTTACAGTGTGGAAACAGGCCATTTGGCCCAACAAGTCCACACCAACCCGCCGAAGAACAACCCATCCAGACCCATTCCCGTAACACTACAGGCAATTTACCTTCTGGGACTCTGGGAGGAAACCCACGCAGACAATGTGCAAACGCCACACAGACAGTTGCCTGAGGCGGGAATTGAACCCAGGTCTACTAGCACTGTGAGGCAGCAGTGCTAACCACTGTGCCACCAGGCCACCCGTTTGTATTTGTATGGAAATAAAGCAGGCAGGTGAGGGGAAAATGCAGGAGACTAGCACAAAGTAATGATGCTTGTTTGAAGAAATGTTGCAGGCATGACAGGCTGCACAGCCTCCTTCTGTGCACTAACAATTCGTTGATTCTGTGATTCGCCAATGACACTGAAGTTGGTTGCTGGCCATGGTCCTGAATGCAGCACACACTACTGTCCCAGGCTATCAACCAGTGTTTATGCTGTTAAAAGGGGGCAAAAACACAGCAAAAGGAAAAAGTGCAAAATAATCACAAAACTGTTCACCACAATCCCACCCCAAACCTAATGCAAGGTGTGTCAAAAAAAAGGGATTTAGGAGCCAAATGTTGATGTTGACTCTTACACAAGAGATCTATCACTTGAGTAGTACTTTTTCTCCTGTTTGACCTGTCCCCAATCAGGTTTTTGCAGGAAGTCTGAGTAAAAGTTAATTTGCCTGGTTTAGTTGTATCGATCCTGTTGGAGTCAGAGAACCACCTGCTATTGTTTCTCTTCTCACTGCTGGACCATTATCTCTGATCATAGAGTCACACAGCATGGAAACAGACCCTGCAGTCCAACTGGTCCATGCTGACCATGTTCCCAAAATAAAGTAATCCTACTTGCCTGCATTTGTCCTATATCCGTCCAAACCTTTCCTATTCATGTATTTATCTAAATGTCTTTTAAATGTTGTGACTATAACTGCATTCACCACTTTCATCTTTCCTGATGAAGGGCTTTTGCCCGAAACATCAATTTTCCTGCTCCTCGGATGCTGCCTGACCTGCTGTGCTTTTCCAGCACCAGTCTAATCTAAACTCTGGTTTCCAGCATCTGCAGTCCTCACTTTTGCCCATTTCTCCTGTTGCAGTCCTCACTTTTGCCCATTTCTCCTGTGGTTTATTCCACATATGAACCACTTTCTGTGTAAAAGTTGCCCCTTGTGTCTTCTCTCAAATGTTCTTTTCTCACCATAAAAACATGCCTCTAGTTTTGAAGTCCCACCACCCCCCCCCACCCCCGCTTGGGAAAAGACCTTTGCTGATCATATTATCTATGCCCCTCATGATTTTATAAATGTCTAAAAGGTCACCCTTTAATCTCCAATGCTCCAGTGAAAAATTTTCCAGCCTATTTTTAGAAGTCAAATCCTTAATTCCTGGAAATATACTGATAAATCTTTTCTAAACTCTCTTGAGTTTAATAATACCCTTCCTATAGCAGGACAAACAGAACTGCATGCAGTACTTGTGGGTGGCACGGTGGCACAGTGGTTAGCACTGCTGCCTCACAGCGCCGGAGACCCGGGTTCAATTCCCGCCTCAGGCGACTGACTGTGGAGTTTGCACATACTCCCCGTGTCTGCGTGTGTTTCCTCCGGGTGCTCCGGTTTCCTCCCACAGTCCAAAGATGTGCAGGTCAGGTGAATTAGCCATTGTAAATTGCCCGTAGTGTTAGGTAAAGGGTAAATGTAGGGGTATGGCTGGGTTGCGCTTCGGCGGGTCGGTGTGGACTTGTTGGGCAGAAGGGCCTGTTTCCACACTGTAATGTAATCTAATCTAATCTAATCTAATCTACTTCAGAAGAGGCTTCACTAATGTACAACCACTTTCTGTGTAAATGTCCCAACTCCTGTGCTCAAAGGTCTGAGTACTGAAGGCAAGTGTGCTACGTGCCTTCTTAACTGCCCTGTCTATCTGTGATGCAAATTTAAAACTTATATAATTCATGTACAATTTATGGATATGATTGCCTCTGTCTCTGCTCTACAACACTACCCAGAGCCTTACCATTAATTGTATAAGTCCTGCCCATTTTTGTCTTATCAAATTACAATACTTCATATTTATCCAAATTAAAGTCCATCTGCCACTTCTCAGCCCATTGATCCAATTGAATAAGATCTCTCTGTAATCTGAGATAACTTTCTTTACTGTCCACTATGCCACCATTTTTGGTGTCATTTGCAAACTTACTAATGATGTTTCCTATGTTCTCACCCAAATTGTTTATATAAATGACAAATAAAAGTGGATCCAGTACCAATGCCTGCGGAACACCACTGGTCACAGACCTCCAGTCTGAAAAACAACCCCTCACCACCATGCTCTGTTCCTACCATAAAGCCAATTTTGTATCTAGTTGGCAAGTTCACCCTGAATCCCGTGTGATCTAACTTTTCTAATTAGTCTATCATGCAGAACCTTGTCAAAGGTTTTACTGAAGCCCATGTAAATAACATCCATTCCTCATGCCGTCATCAGTCATTTTGGTTACTTAATTAAAAAAACTCAATCAAGTTTGCGAGACATGATTTCCTTTGCACAAAACCATGCTGACTATCCCTGAGGATCTATCCTCTGCCCTAGATTATTTCTCTGTGGCAGTACCATCCAAAATCATGATTGTCATCTTCTTTACACTGATAATTGCCAGTCCCTTGTCTTTACCATTTTAAATGAACTGAGTGCTGGCCCGACCCAAAGTGTTAACTAAGCATGCACTTCCTCCTGTTAAATACTGAGAAGACAGAAGCTGTTGTTATTGAGCTTTGTCATTCATTTGTGAGTGACTACATTTCTCTCCCCACAGTTGTCTGAGGCTGAGCCAGACTATTCATAATCCTGAACTTAAATTCGAAATGAAGGTCAGTCTCCTACACAATATCCATGCCATCATTAAGATCACCAATTTCCACATCTATGACATCCAATCCCATCCCTCAACTGCATACACCTCGTGTGCCAGTTCTGGCTTAATGAGTAACCTTGATTGTAATTACTCCTCCGATAGTGATCCCATCTTCAGGCCATAAGCTCTAGAATGTCTCTCTCCCTTTGTCAAACTGCTTCTTAATGTATTTTTATTACCCTAAAGCAAATTACAATTTCTCTCTTTGACCAAGATCACTGATGGTTGAGCCAGTGTCCCCTTTGGTGACTGGTTGTCAAATATTGTTCCACAATACTCCAGTAAAGTGCTTTAGGACCTTTCATTAGTTTAACTGCACAGTATAAATGAAAGTTGTTGCACTTCCTTGTGAGTTTAAAACTTGTTAGACCTCTGTCAGCTGGACTTTGTTACTGAAGGACATTTGGCTCATTCATGCTATTAAATGTACTGCTGTGTAGGGCCCTGATAATCTACCTAGCCATAATGCCAGGACCCATTAGACCTTTTTATCATTGAAGATCAGAGGTCTGCATGAAAAAAATTGCAATAAGATCTTTCAAGCCTGAAATTCTGCAACTGCCAAGAATACATTGTTGATTTTCTTTTTCTCTAGTGACATCATTTTAAAGGCTAAAGGTTTTGTTGCGCTATATAATTTGGGAGATCATTGAAAGCCATCTGAACATCTTGCTGACATAGTTTCAATCATTTATACAATTGGGGATAGATCAGAAAATCCAGAAATCAAGAATTTTCAGCTAGGCAAGGATATTAAGGATTTAGAATCAACGTGAATTAAGATACAGACTCACTGTGATCTAATTGAATGGGAGAATAAATTGTAGGGGCTGAATGTACTATCCCTGTGCTTTTGATGGTGTGTGTGTGTGTGTGTGTGTGTATACGCACATTATGCATGTGCAAATACAACTGCATAGAATTCTATTGTCATAGAGCTCAGTTTGAGGAACTGTTAACCTGTAGCTGCAATTTGCCGGTTGTGAATTGCAGTTGATAAATGCCTATCCGAGACCCACAATTGCTGCTTCAGGTACACCTAAGACCATTCTGATGGACTGTAAATTGAGACTGAAGCTATTGGGATTCACAGTCAATTGAATGAAATGTGAATTCTCACTTTACCCTGTGTTGACCATAAAACCTCGGCAGACTTCTTGCTTCTGATTGCTTACTATTGAACAAATTGCAGAAAATTGCTTCTCTCTAGTCAGGACAGAACCTTTTCAGAAAATATTATGTTTAAGGAATGGTTTGAAAAAAAATTATTTGTAAAAATTTATTCAGGAGCATGAAGAACAAAAGAATTGGCATGTGATATATCGCACCTTTCATGACCACAGAACGTCCCAAAAGAGTTTTACAATCGATGGTTTGAACTGTATTCATTATTGTAATGTATGAAGCTTGGCAGCTTCTTTGCATACAATGAGCTCGCTCCAAGTAGCAATGTGACAATGAAATAATATTAGATCTGAAGAGGGATCAAAGGACTCAAAATGCTAACTCTGATTTTCTCTTTACAGATACAAGATCTGCTGAATTTCTCCAGCACTTTTTGTTATAGTTTCAGATCTCCAGAGATTGCAATTCTTTGTTTAACAATATATTTCTTCGATATTTAGTTAAATGATAAATATTGACCAGGACACGAGTGTTGTTGGTTCTTTTCTGTTTCCTGACAGGGCAGATGAGCCCTTAGCTTCATCTGAAAGGCATCAGATTCAACAATGTTGCAATCTGTCGATGCAATTCGTTGCCACTTTGTGAGTTTATGCAATCATGAGCATCATGGATAGAGTGAATAATCAACATCTTTTCCCAGAGTAGGAGAGTTCAAAACTAGAAGGTATAGGTTTACTGTGAGCAGGGGAAATGCTTAAAAGGGACCAAAGGGGCATTTATTTCATCCAGAATGTGATGCATATATACAATGAGCTGCCAGAAGAGGTGGTGGAGTCTGGTACAATTACAACACTTAAAAGGCATCTGGATGGGTGCATGAATAGGAAGGGCTTAGAGGGATATAGGCCAAATACTGGCAAATGGGACAAGAATAATTTAGGTTAACAGCATAGACGAGTTGGACTGAAGGGCCAATGTTGTGCTGTAAATCTCTGTGAATCTAGATCTGTATGGGTTGAAAGGAATTTCCTCAAAACAATATATCATGATTGGGTGCATCCTTTTAAATGCCAGTTTTAGCAAACAGAACAGTTGATATGTTTGTTACTCATATTTTCCAGGAGATTGATTAAACTAAGGTGACTATATAGATCCCAGTTTAAACAAATCAAAACAGAGATATTAATATAATTAAAGATGTCATGGTTTTAATTAAAGATTCATTCTTGCATTATTTATGTTTTTCGTTTTCCTTCATATAACACCAGCCCCATTACCTTCCTTCCATTACTGTTGCCAGTAAAACAGTTAAACAGCTGCACTGGCAATAACTTCATGTCATCCATATAGTGTAGTTATTAACTTTGGTAAATGATGGTACAACAGCAGTCCTACAGTCAGATGAGTAGTGAACAGTTAGAACAAGACTTCCTCCATTCAGACTTAAATCGAGAGTTGAAAATTGTCATGATCTCTTGGTGAGAGTGTGTTGGTTGAGGGCAGGATTGCGATCATCCTTGACTCAGAGTTTGAAACCCTAACGTTTTAGCTCACAGCATCACTTTGGAAATCCCTGAATTGGAAGTTTGAGACTGTGACCCTTCACCTGATCCCAATGTGTACTGATTTACATATTCTACTGTATAGTCTTCAAGTTATAATTTTCTCATGAAACATTTCCACCTTTGTCCCTCCTTTCAAATGTTCCTTAAAAAAAAATTCAAGTCTTCAACTTAATACACCCCAATGAAGCTCAGTGTTAAATTGTGTCTTTTCTTCCTCTGAGGTGTTTTTGCCATACTGAAACCATTTTTAATGCTGGTGTTTGCTGTTGTACTGGGTAGGATATTGTTAATGGAAGCAAAGAATCTCCCAGCAAGACAAAGAACAACAGTCAGAGGGAGTGCCACTGGTGTACTGCGTATATCCGCAAGACAGCGAGTCATTGTCAGTGGTCTGAGAAGAGACCCTCTCGCTAACCATTTGCTTAGCAGTGGAGCCATTGGCTTTGCAAGAGCAATATGAGCAGAAAGTTCTATGCAGGGCATACGTTTAGTTTGAGGATAAATACCAGACTGAACTTCAATCTACCATGTCTTTTATCTGACTAAGGGATAGCGCGTTAATTAAATTTCAAGCAAGCATCTCTGCCCACTATTCCAGTGTGACTCCTTGAGATGATTAATTATTTTTTTTAATGGGATAAGCATAAACTCTATACATTATTTAATAGGAACACATTGCTTTTGCATTTAGATGAAGCCTGGGATTTAAGCAGAACTCTGCACATGTTTCCCAGATTAGTCCTTCTCCGAGCATTCCCGCACCTGCCACATATTTTTAGGGAAGCAAGTCGGGGAGACTGATCCCCTCCGAAAATGCAACAATTTACAATGAAAGCATGTGATGCATGCTAATATTTTTCTAATGTTGTACTTTGTTGAAAGTAAGCATGCAGGTGCAGCAGGCAGTGTAGAAGGCAAATGGCATGTTGAGTCAGAGAGTCATACAGCACGGAAGACCATTCGATCCAACCAGTCCATGCTGACCATAATCCCAAACTAAATTAGTACCACTTACCTGCACTTGGCCCATATCTCTCCAAAACATTTCCTACTCATCTAGTTATCTAAATTTATTTTAACTGCATCCATCATTTCCTCTGGAAGTTCAATTCACACATGAACCACACTGTGCAGAAAAAGAAAAATTGCCCCTGTGTCTTTTTAAAATCTTTCTCATCTCACCTTAAAAATATGCCCCTTAGTCTTGAAATCTCCCCACTCTAGCGAAAAGACACCTGCCATTCACCTTATCTATACTCTTCGTGATTTTATAAACCTCTATTAGGTCACCCCTGAACCTCCTACGCTCCAGTGAAAAAAAATTGTAAGCTTTCATCATGAGAGGATTCAAGTACAGAAGCAGGGATGTCTTGCTGTAATTGTACAGGGACTTGGCGAGGCCGCACCTTGAGTATTGCATGATGCTTGGGTCTCTCTATCTGAGGCAGGCTATTCTGGTTATGGACAGAGTGCAATGAAGGTTTCACAGAATGAGTCCAGGGGTGACAGGACTGAAGTATAAAGAAAGAGACCGGATCCATTAGGGCTATATTCACTGGAGTTTAGAAGAATGAGGGGGAATCTGGGGCAAGCCATTTAGGATTTAGATAAGGAAACATTTCTTCACCCAGAGAGTGGTGAGCCTGTGGAATTTTCTGCCTCAGAAAGTAGATGAGGCCAAAACGTTGAATGTTTTCAGGAAGGAGTTAGTGAAAGCAGAAACAGGGGACTGAGTTCGATGATCAACCATAATTATATTGAATTGTGCTGAAGGCTCAAATGGCCAACTTGCATACTCCTGTGCCGATTTTTGAGGTTTTTGTGTTCCTAACTATTTTTTCCATTCCTTAAAGATTGCATTTTTGGTTGGAGAAAAATAAAGCTACATAAGAAAATTACACCTGAAGTTATCAATTCTCTGTCAGCTACTTTTGATTCTGGCTTTGTTGAAGGACACCTCAATTAGCATTTGACCTCAACCCCAAACTTCTCCTTTTTTATACCGAGAGGTCGTTTGCAGATCCAGACTTGTAGTACAGACAGTGAATGGTACTTTCATCTCGATGGAAAAAAACCTAATCTCAGAAATTTGATTCAAACCCTTCCAGAAGTAAATCAAAGCATAAACAATGTTGATGGGAATATTAGGAGAGGTTGGGACATTTTCACTGGAGTGTAGGAGTTTGAGGTATGAGCTTATAGAGCATTATAACATAATGAAGGGTATAGTAAATGTGAATGGGTGGGGAATTTCAGGACAAGGGGGCAGATTTTTTAAGGTGGCAGGTGAAAGTTTTAAAATAGACATTGAAGGGCAGTTTATTTTACACAGAGAGAGTTCATTTGTGGAATGAACGCCCAGAGGAAGTGTTGGATGTAGGTACAGTTACAAGACATTTGGATAAGTACATGAATAAGAAATGTCTGGAGGGATATTGGGCAAGGGCAGGCAGATGTGATTAATTTAGTTTGGGGTTATGTTCGGTTGGGTCGAAGGGTCTGTTTCCATGTTGTATGGCTGTATGACCCACACCATACCACATGCCATTCACCTCTAGAATTTTAGCAGGAGTGATATTGCACCACATCGCCATGTCACGTAATTGCAGTTCAAGAGCTGTTGGCGAATTAAGTCCCTATAATACCTCAGGAAATGGTGACCATGATTAGGATGCAGGCAGTTCCACATCTCTGAGGATAGCCCAGCTAAGTCAGCCCCATACTAGTAGATTTGAGTAACCGAGAGTGGGAATCTAAGACATGGAGAACATGGTGGGTGTGGGGAAACTACAGGATTGGGGGCATACTGTCATGGGGGAGTTGGCATTATCATTGTGCACAGGATTCCCAACCAGGTGGCAGCTGCCTTTAGCCCACAAAAAGAGCTGCTACCCTCCTATAAAATACCAGAGTTGGCAGGAAATGCCGTTGAGTTAGTATCATTTGGCCCAAGGATGGGTCTGCATCTCCCCTACTGATATACGAGTGAGGCAGATAGGTGAAGTTTAGCTTATTCATACCCTTAAAGTCAGAATGTGACAAGCTTACAACAGGGAGGTATTCTCAGTTGCATCACCAATGACATACACTCTGCTGTATGTTTGCTAATTAGATTCAAAATGAGCTTAGTGATACCAAAGGTGCTTTGCAACAACATTTGCAAGAAAAAAAAACCTCTATAGCTAAGATTTGATCTACAGCCAAGACCTACTGGGCTTGTTGGTGCCCATGGTGCTGGGCATTCCTGTGTGTTTTCACATATTTGACACTCCTGTTATATCGTTTTCTCACTTTGCTCAGTGTTACAGCTAGCTCCTAACATAGCATAAAGGTAAGAGAAAATCTAATTAGATCACACTTGGAATATTACATTCTGTTCTGACCTCCATATGAGTGAAGTAGAGCAGCATTGGAGAAGTTGCAAAAAGAAAGGTTTCTGGGGATTATACAAGAACTGGCTAGTTACAACAACCTGAGAAGACAGAAGAGTTAAGGCTCTTTTCTGTACAATAGGGAAGGCTGAAAATTGATGTAATTGAACTCATTAAATTTAAGAAACATTTTGATAGGGTTGACATTGCTGCAAAGCCTGGACGACATCCAGGCTTGGGCTGACTTATGGCAGGTGACATTTGAGATACACAAATAGCAAGCAATGACCATCTCCAACAAGGGATCTAATCCTACTGATGTTCAATGGCATTGTCATTGTTCAATCCAGAACTACTAGCATACTGAAGGATAGCCTTAAGCAGAAACTGGACTGGCCTTACCACCAACTGACCACATCTCCTCCGACGGCACCTTCCAAATCTACGACCTCTACCACCTGGATAGACAAGCGCAACAGATGCTTGGGAAATACTACCGGCTGCAATTTCCTCATCCCCCACACCAACCCAACTTGGAAGTTTATCCCTGTTCCTTTACTGCCGCTGGGTCCAAATCCAGGAACATTGTCTGAGCAGCACTGTTCCTCTTCCTACACCTCAATGACTGCAGTGAATCAAGAAAGCAGCTCGCCACGGCTTTCTCCAGGGAAATTAGGATTCAGCAATAAGTGCTGGCCTAGCCAGTGATGCCCACATCCCATGAATACATTTTAAAACAAGACACATTTGCCCTTGTGTGGGCGTGCTGAAGAAAAATGTTTAGACATAAGACAGTCACTGGTAAATTCAATAAACAATTCAGGATAAATTTCTTTCCTCAGAATGGTGAGAAAGCGTAACTTTGCTGCAAATGGTGTATTGAATTGAAGGTGGAGGTGGTGTTGACTAGCAATCCATAAACCAAGACTAATGCTCCAAGGAAATGGTTCAAATTCCATCTGTGAGATTGATAAATTGGAAATTCAAGGCTTATCTCGGTAATAGTACCATGACGCGACCATTCGTTGTGGTCAAGACACATCTGTTTTGAAGAAATACCTTTAGGGAAGGAAATCTACCATCTTTGCCTGGTCTGACCTATGCGTGACTCCAGACTTACAAGAATGTGATTGACTCCTAACTACCTTCTGAAGTGATCTCGCAAACCAATCACTTTAAGGGCAATTAGGGATGGGCAACGGCTGTTGGCATTGACAGTGAAGTACACAAGAACAATGACAAAAAGAAAATGTAGATGCATTTGAAATGAAAATTATAGGAAAAGGAAATAGATAAAATTATGGGCAGATAAAATTAGGTGAAATAAGTGGGAGGAGCTTTATATGGAGTGTAATAAAAAAAAACCTTGTTGGACAAAATGACTGATTTCTGTAATCTCTTATAAAAGATTAGCATTTTTAGGGCTTAACTGGTAACAATGAGTCTTGCTTGTTTCCATGTATGTGTTAGAAATACATTTGTTATGAGGCACACTGTAAATTTTCTATATTTTTTATAGAGGTATGGTCTTAGTCTCTTTGGTCCAACTCATCAGTGCCAATGAACCATCCCAATCTGACCTAGTCCACTTGCCAACAATTGGCCCATATCCATCTCAACCATTCCTTTTCATATACCCATGCCTTTTAAATGATGTAATTGTACTAGCTTCCACCACCTCCACTGGTGGCTCATTCCATACACACACCATCTCCTGTGTGACAAATGTTATCTCACAGATCCTTTTTTAAATCTTTCCCCTCTCACCTTAAACTCGTGCCCTCGTGTTTTGGACTCCCTCAGCCGAGAATTTGTGCGATGTGGGTGTCACTGACTCCAGCAGCATTTAGTGCCTGTCTCTAGTTGCCCTTGAGAAGGTGGTGATGAGTCGCCTTCTTGAACCTCTGCAGTCTATGTGCTGAAGGTAGACCTGCAATGATGTTAAGGAAGGAATTTCAGGATTTTGACCCAGCAACAGTGATGGAATAGCGATATATTTCCAAATGAGGAAGGTGAGTAGTTTGGAGGGGAACATGCAGGTGATGGTGTTCCCATGTATCTGCTGCCATTAGCCTTTCAGATGGATGTAAAGATGCTGTTTCAGGACTTTTGCTAAAATTCTGCAGTGCATCTTGTAGGGAGTGCGCACGCTGCGACTACTTAGGGTAGTTGGTGAAGGGAGTGAACGTATGTGGAAGATAAAGTAGCCATAGTCCCAGAGGAGGTAAAAATAATGACTGCAGATGCTGGAAACCAGATTCTGGATCAGTGGTGCTGGAAGAGCACAGCAGTTCAGGCAGCATCCAACGATCCTGGTGCTGCTCTCTCATTAGATTAGATTAGATTACTTTACAGTGTGGAAACAGGCCCTTCGGCCCAACAAGTCCACAGTGACCCACCGAAGCGCAAACCACCCATACCCCTACATTTACCTTTTACCTAACACTACGGATAATTTAACATGGCCAATTCACCTAACCTGCACATCTTTGGACTGTGGGAGGAAACCGGAGCACCCGGAGGAAACCCACACAGACACGGGGAGAATGTGCAAACTCCACACAGTCAGTCGCCTGAGGCGGGAATTGAACCCGGGTCTCTGGCGCTGCGAGGCAGCAGTGCTAATCACTGGGCCACCGTGCCGCCCATTAGAGAGAGGTGACTGTTGTTCAGCTTAAGCTGTGGGTCACCACACCTCGGGTTAGAAGCCACAGCCATTTTGAGAGAGAGGCCAGTGCTATTAGTGACACGCTGCACCTCAAACAAACCATCCAGCCAACTAAGCTAATCAAACAAGTATCTGAGCACTATAGCAATAGGTAAAGAAGAGGTGTTCAAAAGGCTGACACTACTCCAGGTAGAGAAGTCGCCAGGCCCAGATGGGATACATCCTAGATTGTTGCGAAAGGTTATGGATCCTATTGCGGAGCCATTGACAGAAATTTTCCAGGCCTCTCTAAAGACAGGATTAGTCCTGTGGTGGGGCTAGAGAACCACAAATGTGATGCTGTTGGTTCAGAAAAGGGACAAATGATAATCTAGGAAACTACAGACTTGTCAGCTTGACATCATAGTAGGAGACCTGATGGAGGCCACAATATAGGAAAAGATAAATATACATTTTCAGAAAAATAGGTTACTACTACAGATCCAACATGGTTTTTTCAAGGACAGGTCATGTCTGATAAATTTAATGGATTTCTTTGATGAGGTTGTACAGGCAATGGATGAGGGTAGTGTTGTGGGTGTTGTACATGTGGACAAGCATTTGATACAGCTTCACATGGCAGATTGATGAGCAAATTGTAAATGTCTTGTATTGACCGGTCTTTGGCAGCATGGATTGGAAATGGCTTGAAGATCGGAAACAGAGAGTTGATATAAATGGGTATAGACATCCAAATGGATAGACACCTTGTAAATGTATTTCAGTTTAGAAAAATGTCAGGTAATGCATCAGACATACAGGCTCAGTGGTACAGTTTTGAGGGGAATATAGGAGCAGAATGGCTTTGGGGTTCAAGTGCATAATTCTCTGAAGGTGGCCAAGCAAGTTGAAACAGTTACAAAGAAGGCTTGTAGGATCGATGGGATTATAAATCGAGGCAGTGTACCAAGGCCAGTAAGTGATACTACACCTCTGCAGGTCATTGGTTATACCACACTTGGAGTATTTTATTAAGTTCTGGGCACTTTATTTAAGGAAGGATAAAGCCCTGGAGAGAGTGCAAAGGACACTTATCAGAATGATAGCAGGAATGAGGAAATATAGAGAGATCAGAGGTATTGAGTTTACTAATCTTGGAGCAGAGAAGATTAAGAGATGATCTTGTTGAAGTGTTCAAACTTATGAACAATTTTTATAGGGTAAAGAAGGATATTTTGTTTCCATACAAGGATGTATCAGTAACTAGAGGGTCACAATTTCAAGATTGTCATCAAGAGAGGTGGAGTGAAATGAGGAGGAACTTCTTTGCTCAGAGAGTTGTTTGGATTTGGGGTGCACTGCCTGGGAGAGTAGTCGAGGTGGATTGTGTAGGAGGTTTCAAGTGAAACCTGGGTGTATATTCGAAAACGATTAATTTAAAGGGCTACGGAGATAGGGCTGGAGAGTGGGACTATTTGGACAGCTCCTTTGGGAACTGGTGCCGACATCAGTACAATACAGCTGGTTGAATGGCTTCATTCTGTGCTGTAAGATTCCATGATTCCCTGAATGATGCATATCTCTTCTACATTTTGCACCACCTTCTTCTCACAATGTTATTGAATCTTTTTTTTCCCCTAACTACATAGGCATTGACTAGTGAAATAACTCTAACAAATCTCCACACTTATAACACAAAGTGAAAATACTGCTTTCTGAGTAATTTGACACATAAACAATTGCCTCAATAATTGACCTTTGAAGAGGTACAAAGAATAGGAAGTAAAATAAACACATATGAATCTTGAACAATTCAGAGCTATTTTTCAATGTCAGAACAATTTAGAAATGAGATTATGTGATGGGTAAAAAGATTAATATCACATTCAACACACTTTGAGGTGCTTTAGAATTCATTGTTATTCTTAAGTAGAGAAAAATGATCAGATAAATGTTGCATCATGTCAAAGATATATCTTGAGTGTCAGAGGACTGCACATTGAACAAAAAATGACAAATTCCCTAAGAGTGTTGAATAAAGTGAATTTAAGGTTATTGCTTCAGTATGGATCATTAGCTAATAATATATTCATGATTATTGACTTATTTACTTATTTGTTCCTTATCATACAAACAGAAATTGATATTGTGTGTTCTGAGTGTTCTTCAAGAGTGTTCTGGCTTTTTACTGTAAATGAGAACCATTACTTTGCATGGTAAACTGTGTCGATTTTTAACAATGTTCTGTCTTTGTGTGATGGCTTAATCAATACATTTGCAAAGCATAATTGTGAGTTTAATTTTCTCTTTTACAGATCATTGCAGTAATAAGGCTGCTTTGCCATTAATAGTTTGCATAATTACTTGTGGAAATCCTTGTTTTCCTTGACAAGCTCACTAGCACTTCATTAATAAAGAGGACAGTTTGGAGCCACTTAACAATTACTTTCATGTATTCTGCCATGATATGCACAAATGCCAACACAAGATGCTGTTGTGGTTACACATGAACAAATTCAGATCCTTGTTAATTTGTTAATTGTTAACTATTCAGAACTCGGTGGAAAGGCCGCTCAACCAATCATGAGCAGGATAGAAATTTAATTAGATTTTGCATTCAGATCCGTTTGATCTTTTTCCATAAGTAGTTCTTTCAATGAAGTGCACTCAAACCACATGTAGGCACTCAGCAGAATAGCATTTGTTGAAATGATATCTGATGGACCAGGAGGTGCTGTGGGACGTGTGAACTACAGTTTCAAATCCCACTGCAGGACCTGATGACCACAGAAGATCATTCATCGTGCAACCAAACAGGTTCATTATCAGCTTGCAAAATCCTTCCAACATGTCAAAGGCAGAGGGTGAAAGCAGGGGAGGCTTCTGGCCTGCAGTGCTCAATGCACAGGGGCAACCTTCAAGCTAAAGCTCAAGTTTCAGGCTAAGGACCCATTCCAAATTAAGAAACTTGAATGAAGATAATCTTCAGCATGCACTTGGTCTACCTCAGCATGCAGCCCTTTATGTCTGGGTTTATGGAGAATTGTGTTGTAGAGTAGAAGAAGTATCACAGTGATGCTTAGACAGTACTGTTCTGAGGCTGACATGAGACAGGTTGTTAGGCAGAGAGACAAAAAAACTGCAGGTGCTGGAATCCAAAGTAGACAAGCAGGAGGCTGGAGGAGCACAGCAAGCCAGGCAGCATCAGGAGGTGGAGAAGTCCGACATTTCGGGTATAACCCTTCTTCAGGGTGCACAGTGGCTCAGTGGTTAGCACTGCTGCCTCACAAGGTCAGGGACCTGGGTTCAATTCCCGCCTTGGGTGACTGTCTGTGTGGTATTTACATATTCTCCCTGTGTCTGAGTGGGTTTTCTCTGGGGGCTCCGGTTTCCTCCCACAGACCAAAGATGTGCAAGTCAGGTGAATTGACCATGCTAAATTGCCCATAGTGTTAGGTACATTAGTCAGGGGTAAATGTAGGGGAATGGGTCTGGGTGGGTTACTCTTTGATGGGTTGGTGTGGACTTGTTGGGCTGAAGGGCCTGTTTCCATACTGTAGGGAATCTAATCTCCAGGAATGGGGAGGTTTAGCTCTGCATGTAGAGATAAGTGGAGATGAGTTGGCTTTACTGTCACATTTACTCAATAAATACAGTGAAAAATTTATACATTGCCACTTACGGTGTCAGCTTCATACAAAAGTACTGATACACAGCTTCTTTAGTCACAAAATCTTAGAAACCGGAGAAATAAAATGTCTAGTATTGCAGAAATAAAATTTGCTTGTGTCATGCTTGACAGGGGACAGCTTGGATATGTACAATGGGAGCAAACTTGTTTTGGTAACTCTCAATGTTATGAATATGTTAACAAAAGAAAATGTGATGATGCTCTCAAGGTGCGACTTTGTCTTTGCCTTTCACTTCCTGTTTGAAGTGAAGTTCGATGGAGGAACACGGTGAGGGAAGACTTCATACTCGTGCTTGCTTCTGATCATCAGGCATCATTCTGTGGGAGAAAGTGAGGACTGCAGATGCTGGAGGTCAGAGTTGAAAAGTGTGGTGCTGGAAAGGCACAGCCACTCAGGCAGCATCCAAGAAGTAGGAGAGTCGACGTTTTGAACATAAGCTCCTCACATTCCTGATAAGAGCTGATGCTTGAAACGTTGACTCTCCTGCTCCTCAGATGCTGCCTGACTTGTGTGCTTGTCCAGCGCCACACTTTCTGACTGGCATCGCTCTGTGCCAGCTTGGAATGAAGTAAATCTGTTTCATGGATTAATAACATCAAGACAGAAGCGATGTTACTGAACTTATATGAGTGAAACATTTTTCACACTAACTCAAAACGAAGACAAAATCTGGGAATCTGAAGTAAAACAGAAACTGCTGGGGGGGGGGTCAAGTAGCCTCTGTGGAGATAGAAGCAGTCCTCGTTTTTACCTCTGTGGAGATGGAAATTGAGCTGACGAGATGAAGTTTTTTGGCGGTGGACAAGTCACATCATCTGAAAATGGGAATTGACCTTCCTTCACCACATAGCTGCACCCCAGGGTGGTTGTTCTGCTGGTGGCAATCAATAAACAGGTAAGTGTTGGCTCATTGGTTAGCACTGCTGCCTCACAGGGCCTGGGTTCGATTGCACCCTCAGGCGAGCGTCAGTGAGGAACATAGAACATTACAGCACAGTACAGGCCCTTCAGCCCTTGATGTTGTGCCGACCTGTGAAACCAATCTGAAGCCCATCTAACCAACACTCTTCCATTCTACTCCATATGCCAACCAATGACCATATAAAGTTGATGAGTCTACTACTGTTACAGGCAGTGCTACTACTACTCTCTGAATAAATAAGTGTCTGGAATTTGCACATCCTCCCTGTGTCTGTGTGGGTCACCTCTGGGTACTCTTGTTTCCTCTCACAGTCCAAAGATGTGCAAGTTAGGTGGATTGGTCACTCTAAATTGCCCCATAGTATCCAGGGATGTGCAGGCAGGGTGGATTAGGCATGGGAAATGCAAGGTTACGGAGATAGGGAGGGTGGATGCATTTGTATGGGCTGCTCTTCTGAGAGTCAGTATGGTCTCAATGAGCCAAAAAGCCTGCTTCCATATTGTAGGGATTCTGTGATTCACGACTGAGACTGGTGGTAACCAAGGAGAGGCATCCCTGTCACAAGGTGCCCATTCAGCCACATAAGTTGTTTTAAGGAAGCTGAAGCCAAGAGGACACACCCTAGTGATGAAGGGATGGTGTTGGATGTAATGGCAGTAGTACCTTCAGCATTTGACGTCTGTTCCTGCCCGGTTTGAGGCAAATTGCTCCCCTTTGGGCTACAGAGTATTTATCAAAGAGTGCCTCACCTTCACCCCCTGGGCAGCCACTAAGAGACCGTGAAGTGTGGTGGATAGGTCCTTCCAATGCAGGGAAAATGCCAACAGAGATGACAAGTGCCCATAATTGCACAGTCAGCCGCTGGTCTATTAAGAGTCCCATGAGTGTGTCAATATGCCTTGGGGTTGAGAAAACCGTGACTTCTCATAACTCCTCCTACTCTATTGCCAGCCCTCCTGATTATTTGGCCATCCCTTACTGGTCAGAAAAATTCAGACTTACATTTCATCGGAACTGTCCTGTTCGCACTGACCTGTGCCAATTTCCTGTACTGTACACATGTCCATGTCATCAGCCCTCACTGCATCTTTAACCTTCTTGACGTCAGTGCACATTTAAGGAAGGGGGCTTTCATGGTTTGTAGAACTCCACTTTCTGCCTCATTACCCCCATGGTCATCATGGTTCATCCAAAACTTTGCAGCAATATCCTTCCTTTCCAGTCACTACCTCCCTCCATTTTGCTGATCTTCTTTGCCTTTTCCTGAAAATGTTCTGAGATCCTTCCTGTATTGCATCCAAGGCACCCTGGCCCTTGCTCCCTCCAGTAGAAAGGCTATTTCAGTTGGGCCAATAAAGGGGTAGCATTGAGAACCTCCATGTAACAAGACAGTAATCCCCTCCGGATGTGTCTGGCAAGGACGGTCTGCTAATAAACAAATTTAACCCAAAATTTGGTGAAACTGAAAGAAATATAATTTTTTTAAAAAATCATGTGTGGTCAAATATGCAGTGAATATTCTGTAGTACCAGCAGTAGCAGAGGACTCAGGCACAAATGTACACAATAAGTAGACTGTAACTAGATTGCCAAAAAGGCACTTGATAAGGCGTCACACGCACAACAGGTTTATCAGCAGGGAGAGAACCTGTGGAGTTGGAGGTAACATGCAGCTTTATAAGAATTTGGTTAGGCCACACCTAGAGTAGTGCGTTCAACTCTGGTCACCATGTTACAGGAAGGATGTGGAGGCTTTGGAGAGTGTGCAGAAGATGCTGCCTAGATTAGAGGGTAAGGAGAGGCTATAAAAATTCAGGTCGGTTTCTCTGGAGCGGCAGAGGCTAGGGTTACACGTGATAGAAGTCTGTAAAATTATGAGATGCACAGATAAGGTTGACAGTCAGAATCTTTTTTTCCCAGAGTTGAAATCTCTAATAAGTTCAGAGGAGATGTGAGGGACAAGTTTTTACACAGTGAGTGGTCGCAGTCTGGAATGTTCTGACAGGGGTGATGGTGGAGGTGGATATGATAGGGGTATTTCAGGGACTTTTAGATAAGCACATAAATATGCAAGAAATGGAGGGATATACACCATGTAGAAGGGATTAGTTTCATTTGGCGTCATGTTTGTCACAACACTGTGGGCCGAAGGCCTGTTCCTGTGCTGTACAGTTCTATGTTCTATGCACATATGTGTAGAGGGTTTGGTAACAGACAGGATTAACTATTATTGGATTATATGCACTAAAGATTGTCATATTGCTCAAAAGCACTGGGTGTAGAGTCATGAGATGATTGCTAATGCCTTGAACAAGAGTATTGAAACTTTCTTTGGCATTAGACTTTGATGGAAACATCGACATTTGACTCTCACAGTCTCACTTTTTGTCTTGCCTATTCAGAAGAATGTATTTTTAACTGGCCCTCCTCTTCTAGCTGGGTTTGTTTAAAGTAACAATGCCAATATTACTTTCCCTTAAAGCAGAACAATTATGAGCTGGTGTTTTTGTCAGTTAGAGCCTGTATTCTTCAAGTAGAAGTTCCATGTATTACTTGCTGTTTTCTTATCCACACTATGCTGTAGTGTACAGGTGGAAAGTAAAACAAAATCATTTTCAGATCTAATGGAATGCGTGAGAATGATGCAGTAAGCTGTGCACACCAGAAACATTGCAGGAGTTCATTACCGTGGAAAATGATTCTTTTGGTCTCACACAATGATTTCCAGTGAATCACAGAATCCCTACAATGTAGAAGCAGGCCATTCAGCCCATCAAATCTGCAAAGAGCAGCTCATCCAGACCCCCTGCCATAACACTGCACCTTCCAACCCATGTAGACACAGGGAGAGTGTGCAAACTCTACACAGACAGTTGCCCAAGGCTGGAATTGAACCTGGGTACCTGGTGATGTGAGGCAGTAGTGCTAACCACTCAGCCACTGTGTTGCCCCTTTTTCCTTTTTGGAAGTAGTCCCCTTGGTCCCTTTTAAGTCTTTCCACTCTCATGTTAAACCTATCCTCTCTAGTAAGTGTCAAAATGATTGGACCTGCAGTTGACTGCAATAGGTGAACTACAGCACCTTCTGTGCCCGTTCCTAAGAACTTTACAGCTGTCCACACAGCTGTATTATGATGCTTTTTGTGCCAGTAAGGAATACCATTTCCTCTCCTGCATCCATCAAACCAGCTTTTCTTTTTTTGCACTCATGGGAGTGTGCTGTTTGAATACTGGTTTTACAGAGAAGAATACAGTGCAGTACAGGCCCTTTGGCCCTCGATGTTGCGCCGATCCAAGCCCACCTAACCTACACTAGCCCACTATCCTCCATATGCCTATCCAATGCCCGCTTAAATGCCCATAAAGAGGGAGAGTCCACCACTGCTACTGGCAGGGCATTCCATGAACTCATGACTCGCTGAGTAAAGAACCTACCCCTAACATCTGTCCTATACCTACTTAATTTAAAGCTATGCCCCCTCGTAATAGCTGACTCCATACGTGGAAAAAGGTTCTCATGGTCAACCCTATCTAAACTCCTAATCATCTTGTACACCTTCTTTTCTCCAATGAAAAACAACCCCAAGTGCCTCAGCCTTTCCTCATACGATCTTCCTACCATACCAGGCAACATCCTGGTAAACCTCCTCTGCACCCGTTCCAGTGCCTCCACATCCTTCCTGTGTGTGGAAGGATGTTTTCTCCCTCATGTGTGGGCATGCCACTGCCCTGGGCCAGTTTTGCCTAGAGTTACTGGGCTCTGGCCAGTGCTGGACAAAACCAGCTGTGGAGACCACAGCTGAGAACTAGTGAATGGTAAAGACCAACGTGGGGTTATCCATCCCACTGTGCAGCTGACACACATTTCCAAGTACTGTAAACACATAAAAGCACAAACACCATCTCCTTAATGTATCAATTACAAAAGCCTCTCTCCCACAAGCCCTTCCCATTAGAAATTGTTGTGTCCCATTAAGGCTGACTCACTGACCTCCGTAGACAATTACATCAATTAGATCTACACCAATTATATGCTCATTAAATTGGACTAAGTGCATTCAAATTTGGAAAGCTTTTTCTCAGAATGCCACTGGAAGATTAAAACAGCACACCAGTCATAAGTGGTAAATGTATCTGCAATTCAGGTGATACAAAAGCATACAAAACACATTCAATCTGAAAGGAGCTCATGATGCTCAGGCAACAGCCCCTTGAGACAATTCCACCTTCTGTTCCACCTCATTACTTTTCCTTCCCGATTGTCATTCTCCTGATAAGTGGCCACTGTTTCTTTATGCTGTTCCGATCAGCTGCTCACATATCTAAGTCTGTTTTATACCCAAGCACCAATTGAAGAGGAGGTGAGAATGATTAGCAATTCAACAAGGTTTGTAAATCTACCTCACAAGATTTACGTGGGATGTACAACACTTTGACTGATGCTGTGAAATTTGCCCTCGGCTGTTTTCATAAATGTGTCTGAATCAAAAATGTTAATTTCAAAGACAAAAATGTGAAAAGAACATTTCGAAAATTGGAATTACTGCAACTGTGGACATGAAACAAAATCCCGCCTGGTCTACCCAGATAAAATTCGATCAGTGATCAACTGAGGTGCCAGTGTATGTAATTTTCCTGCTTCACATTACCTTGTGTTTCTTTATTGAGCTTATTGCACTTGCTGCAGTTCCACTTTCTTCCCACCATGCATTCCAAATGCAAATATCATTGAGCTTTGATCTCTCCATGGGGATTTACATGTTGGCTCCATGTACATTCTTACTTGGCAAGCAGCACCTGCACTGTAGCAATTCAACACATTAAATCCCTGCTTCAGCTTACATTCTAAACACCACCATTCTCTTCATGGAACTAAATATTGACCTGATATTGTCCAACACGATGGGCTGGAATTTTATAGAGACAGCAGAAATTCTGGTGGCAGGATTGAAAATTGGGAGTTGACATCAGTTCAGTTGGTGGGCTGATGAGGCATGCACTGGCCAATGATTAGATTAGATTACTTACAGTGTGGAAACAGGCCCTTCGGCCCAACAAGTCCACACCGACCCGCCGAAGCGTAACCCACCCATTCCCCTACATTTACCCCTTTACTTAACACTACGGGCAATTTAGCATGGCCAATTCACCTGACCTGCACATCTTTGGACTGTGGGAGGAAACCGGAGTACCCGGAGGAAACCCACGCAGACACGGGGAGAATGTGCAAACTCCACACAGTCAGTCGCCTGAGTCGGGAATTGAACCCGGGTCTCTGGTGCTGTGAGGCAGCAGTGCTAACCACTGTGCCACCATGCCGCCATGCAGCAGTGGCCGACTAATCTCACCTCACTCCTCCTCACCTCCTTCAACTACCCAGAGTCTCTTCTGTGCCAAGTTCCCTGCTCATCAACAAAAGGATTGATAAAATTCCCACTGATATCTTGGATGAGGCTTTGGTTGATTTTTTATCATGCCCATGGATCAAGGGGCTGTCTTTCCCGAATAGATTAAGGGAAGAATGAATCAGTTTGTAGAGGTTAATAACAACTAAAAAAAAAGAGATGGAAGAAAGTACAGAAGCCATGGATAGGCTGGCAGAAAAGCAAATGTAGGACCAACTCATAAAAGGGAACATCATCAGAATCGAAGGAAACTTAGACCGGTGAGCTTATCAGCAGTTGGAAGATCACGAAAATATCCTGAAAGATAGAGTTAAAAAAGTAAATATGTTAAGCTCTTTTAAAATATTATGAATGAATTGATTCAAATCAATTTAATACACTTCACAATGTCTTTGAAGCAGAATGGCACTGAATAAGTAGGAAATTATTAACTTGGATGACTGGGTGAGTCGGAAGTTGTACAGTTACGAGACCAGCTCCTAACAAAAAGGTTACCCTAGAATTTGATCCTAAATCCAGAATGCATATTAATGATTAGCAGGTAGAAGCAGTAATTTCCCAAGCTTCACAATACCAAGTTGGGTACTTGACAGAAGGTAATGATCAAAAAAACTAGTTTGGGAGTGATCTGAATTGTTTCAGGGTGAGGCCAAAATATGGATGGTGCTGTTTAATGTTGAAAAGTTAGCAACCTGAGAAGGGGAACAAATCACCTAATTTCAAAGCAAATGGGAGCAGGCTACAGAAAATAATGAAGGAAAATATCTGTCAGGTTTTAATGGAAAGTTCAAAATTTGTCAGCACCATGTGCAATGGTGGTCACTGCAAACAGGTCTAGAGAATGTGAAGCAAAGAGATTAAAACATACAACACTGGGAAGTTTCAATGTTTTACAAACTTTTAGTCTCTCCCCTTCTTAAATATTGTGTACTCTATTAGCATTCAGTCACAGATGAATATCTTGACTGTTCCCTCTGTGACATCCTGCTCCACCCTTCCATCTTTTCTAATATTTCCTCACTCCCTCATGGCAACTTCCCATGCATATGCAGAAGATGGCCTTGACCATCCTTGGCATGCTCCAATGAAGCTGAAGCTGGAGGAACACCATCTCTTTTTCAGCTGAGGAACTTTCCAGACTCTCTGATTTAATATCGAGTTTCACAATTTCAGAACCTCCTTGTCCTTCATTTTTCTTATCCAGTTCTTATCCTTCAGTTTTCACACACACCCCACTTTCCCAGCTGTGTCCTGTTAGCTTTGCTTTTAGCTGTTTTAGCCATATTCTTCTTTAAACACCTAACACATATTTTACATCTCTCAGTTCTTTCACCATCGTTACCATTGCCTTTGTCTTTTACTCCAGTTAGGACTGCAGATGCTGGAGAGTCAGTCAAAAATTGAGACGCTGGAAAAGCACAGCAAGCCAGGCAACATTCGAGGAGCAAGAGAGTCAGAGAGTCATAGAGATGTACAGCACAGAAACAGACCCTTCAGTCCAATCCGTCCATGCTGACCAGATATCCCAACCCAATCTAGTCCCACTTGCCAGTCCCCGCCCCATATCCCTGCAAACCCTTCCTATTCATATACCCATCCAAATGCCTTTTAAATGTTGCAATTGTACTAGTCTCCACCACTTCCTCTGCAGCTCATTCCGCACATGTACCACCCACTGTGTGAAAACGTTGCCCCTTAGGTCTCGTTTATATCTTTCCCCTCTCACCCTAAAGCTATGCCCTCTAGTTCTGGACTCCCTCCCCCCAGAGAAAAGACCTTGTCTATTTATCCTATCCATGCCCCTCATAATTTTGTAAATCTCTATAAGGTCACTCCTCAGCCTCTGACGCTCCAGGGAAAACAGCCCCAGCCTGTTCAGCCTCTCCCTATAGCTCAAATCCTCCAACCCTGGCAGCATCCTTGTAAATCTTTTCTGAACCCTTTCAAGTTTCACAACACCTTTCCGATAGGAAGGAGACCAGATTTGCATGCAATATTCCAACAGAGGCCTAACCAATGTCCGGTACAGCCGCAACTTGACCTCCCAACTCCTGCACTCAATACTCTGACTACATAAACTCTTCATTCCTGATGCTGCTCCTTGGATGCTGCCTGACCTGCTGTGCTTTTCCAGCGCCACAAGTTTTGACCCTCTCAATCTATTCCATTTGTTGCTCCTCTGTATAACTTAAAATACCCATAATTTTGCAGTTCGTCTCAGTTTTGACGAAGAGTCATCGTGAACCTGAGATATTAACTCTGCTTCTCTCAACAGATGCTGCCAGACCTGTTGGATTTTTCTAGCACATATCTTTTTATTTTACATTTTCAACATTGCAGTACCTTCCTTTTATTTGAAGACATTTAATCATTGGATTTCAGTGAAAACAAACCGAGTAAAAGCGACACATTAAGGACATAAAATATGCAAATAAGAAACGGTGACAGCTGATCAGACAGTTATGGTGGTCTCAGAGTAATGCCAGTGTTGGTTTTTTGTGACAACCTGTGTTTACATTGAAATAAAACAAAGAATTGTGGATACTGGAGATTTGAAACAAGCAAAAATAGAAGTTGCTGGAAAAATTCAGCAGGTCTGACTGCCCCTGTGAACAGCATTGACATTTTGAGACTAGTGACCTTTCCAAACTCCTGCTGAGTTTCTCCAACAATTTTTATTTTTGTCGGTGTTGACATGACCCTTGAATTTCAAAAATTCAAAAGTGCTCATTGTTTCTGAGATCAAGGCAAAACAAGTTTCAGCAGTTTTCAGAACAGTGTTGCTTTGTTTCGGGATGAAGTGCTGGAAAAGTGTGAAAGTCATGCGTCAGAATAGGGCACAGTTTTCTGTAGTAAAGTATTAAAGTGCTCGTGTAGATCTGTAACCATGGTAATAGAATTATCAGGAGAGATTGTTGAATACCATTATGTCTTCTTGATTCCATGTTATCTGCAATATTCACTGTGTGTCTTTTAATGGATTGTAAATTAATGTTAGCAGGCATGGAATGAACACACCAAAGCGAGAACAGATATATGTATTTAGAGCAAATCACAGTTTGCTGATGAGAGGCTGGATCTGAGCTTGGTGATTTGTAAAATTAATAACAATAGAGTTAAAGATCATGTCAATGCAATCATGTCGTATTGGTTAACTGAGCAGTCTTGATAGATTATGCAACACATTAAAGGATCTGATTTTGCAGCTGGCCACAATACCTATGTTTAAGTAACAAAAGAAAATGAAACGAAAAAAACAGTCGAACAATCTTCATGCATAGCTTAATCAATAGCACAGTGGAAGCGTGGCATCCGACAATAACAGTTGATATATTTCTCGAGAAGATTATTGAAGGACATTAGGACTAAGATGAAACTTTGTGGCTTTAGAACTGCAATGTATTATGTTACCCTTGGAATTTGAGAGTAGGAGTAGGTAAATTTAAGAATGGCAAATAATGTGATAAGTAATTAGAGTATCAGGGAGATTGCCCTATTCTACAAGATGCAATGGCAGTCACTCTCTGAGGCTTCTTTGACAGCATCTTCTAAATCCGTGACCTGGACCGTCTATAAGGACAAAAGGCAACAGATGCATAGGAATGTCACCACCTGCAAGCACCCCTCTAAGCCGCACATAACCCTGACCTGGAATTATGTCACTTTTCCACCAATGTTACTCGGTCAAAATTCTGGAACTCCCTTTCTGACTACTGTACTGGATTGTAGGGGTTCAAGAAGGCGGCTCACTGTGATCTTAGGGATGGGCAATAAACGCAAAGCCAGCCAGCTATAGACCCATACCCTGGAAAGAATACAAGAAAAAAAGGACATCTGAGAGGAGCCTGGAGCATTTTGCAGTAATTTATGTTAAATTGGACTTTTTTTTGTCTTTTGCTCCAAGTAACATAAGCAAGGTTGGTCAAAATGTCAATTATTAGGGGACATAGGTTTAAGGTAAAAGAGGTAAGTTTAAAAGAGATGTGAGAGAACAATTGTTTGCACAGTGGATACTAAGTGCCTGGACTGTGCTGCCAGAGGAGGTGGTAGAAGCAGATGCAATAGCAAGTTTTAAGAAGCATCTTGACGTGGATAGGCAGGGAGTACAGGGATATGGACCACGAAGAGGCAAAAGGGTTTTAGTTTAGAAAGATATCATGTGTTGGAAGAGGCTTGGTAGGCCAAAGGGCCTGTTCCTGTGCTGTACTGTTCTTTCTTCTTTGTGGTGGTGTGTAGGAAGATATCTTGCAGGTTAGAATGGTTAGGGTAAGTGTAGGAAGGGGCAATGTTTTGGTTAATAAATGGAAATCTTGGAGTACTTAAAAGGAGCTCTGTCAAAAACGTGGGGATACAGGGAATTGTATTCCCATATGTATTACTAATGTATTTAAAAGACATATCTATTTCTAGTCTTGATTGTCTTCCTGTTTCATTCTCTCAGACACTGAGAAATTATGCATTTTGCATGGTATTGTTCCTCTTGGTCTTTTGGTGTGGGTGTTTCAGTTAAGGTGTCTATTTGATGATTTACTTTATCTAGAATAACCTCTCCATTGTTTTGATTGTCTGCTAAGGCAATATTGTTGTTCATTACTTGAACTTATCTATTCGAGCAACTTCATGAGGTTTTATTCCCACTTTATATCAGGAGCTAGGTGTCACAATTTCAAGTTTGTCTTTCAGGAAGCTCGGTATGAGGTGAGGAGAACCTTCTGTACTCCAAGAGTTGTTAGGATTTGGAATGTGCTGCCTGGGTGAATGGTGGAGGCAGATTTCATCAGTAATTTCAAAAGAGAGCTGGATATATATTTTACAGTGATGAATTTAGAGAGCTACAGAGATAGGGCTGGAGAATGGGATGAGCTGGGTAGCTCTTTTGGGAGCTGGTACAGACACGATGGGTCAAATGGCCTTTTTCCGTACTGTAAAATTCTATGAATTGATGATCACCACACAAAGGTAACTCAAAAAACAGTGCAGAGCAGTATATGCACTAGATTGGAGAAAATAGATCATATTCTCTTTAAGCAATAGAATTGATGGGAATCAAAATAAAATGGGGTCTGTAGAAATTTCCAAGCACTTCTCTGTTCAACTGAGAAATTACCTTTTAAACATTCCCCTGTTGAATGCAGGAAAAGCAGAATATTCAGATGGCAGTGCTTCACACATTTCACTGGATAGCTGAGCGGGGAATGTAGGCATGAAACACTCCCTTACGTGGATGTTGGAAGGACTTCCATCCCTCTTTTGATTTGATGGTGGTTCTTTAGACTCAGCAGCGCCACTGAGTGATGCTGGTTATTGCTGGGACTGCACCAGGTGCAAGAGTCCAATTGCCAGGAGCCCATTTTAGGAGTGGTTGACTCTAAATAAAACAACAATTCAATAACATATCTTTTACAAAAGTGAACATCCACTTGATCCAAAACCTTAATCATCACTAATGTGAATAGATACTGCCTGAATGAGTAAAGGAGTAGGTTGAAATGTTATATCATCCCACGCCTCTTTGCCGTCTTAGTTGTTGCCATAGTTTGATCAAAGTTCTTACTTGTACATTGAGTTACTTCTATCATTGAATATGAACAGTTTTAATGCAGCACAAAATTCTCAGTTTGCATGGGCACCATTATTCTGAAGGTAAAGTCTCACTGGACAATGGGGCTGTTCTCTCATTGGAGGTGAGGTGATGGTTTAACCTGAGGGTTATCATGCCTCAGGCAAGGAGAGAGGTTGAGAATGAGATTCTTTCATAGTAACTTCAGCTGAAACTGAAATCAAAAAGTTGGCATCCCTTTGTACGGCAAACCAAACATTCCACCAACTGAGAGAAAGTGAGGACTGCAGATGCTGGAGATCAGAGCTGAAAAATGTGTTGCTGGAAAAGCGCAGCAGGTCATGCAGCATCCAAGGAGCAGGAGAATCGACCTCGAGCTGAAGAAGGGCTTATGCCTGAAACGTCGATTCTCCTGCTCCTTGGATGCTGCCTGATTCCTCCACCAACTGAGCTAACCAACTTCCTGACTTACAAAATGGACAGTAGTCTGTTTGAATAAAGTAGAATAATTGAATTATACAGCATGGAAACTGACCCTTTGGTCCAACTCGTCCGTGCTGGCCAGATATTTTAAATTAATCTAGTTGCGTTTGCCAGCATTTGACCCATATACCTCTAAACCCTTCCTATTCATATACTTATCCAGATGCCTTTTCAATGTTGTAATTGCAACAGCCTTCACCACTTCTCCTGGCAGCTCATTCCAGACATGCACCACCCTCTGTGTAAAAGGTTGCCCCTTGTATTCCTTTTAATATTTCCCCTCTCACCTTAAACCTATGCCATGTAGTTTTGGAATCTGCTACCCAAGGGAAAAAACCTTGGCTATTCACCCTATCCACGCCCTTCATGATCTTATAAACCTGTATAAGGTCACCCCTCAGTCTCCGACGCTCCACGGAGAATAGTCTCAGCCTATTCAGCCTCTCCCTATAACTCAAACCCTGGCAGCATCCTTGTAAATCTTTTCTGAACCTTTACAAATTTCACAACCTCATTCCTATAGCAGGGAGACCAGAAATGAATGCAGTATGACAAAACCAATGTCCTGTACAGCCTTAACACTTTTATATTTCCTTTTAGGTATGTTCCTAATCAATTGGGACAAGATAAGAAACTAAAGATGGAGAATATGTTTTGGTATTGAAAAGGTCACCTTGCGGCTGTACAGGACATTGGTTGGGCCACTGTTGGAATATTGCATGCAATTCTGGTTTCCTTCCTCTTGGAAAGATGTTGTGAAACGTGAAAGGGTTCAGAAAAGATTTACAGGGATGTTGCCAGGGTTGGAGGGTTTGAGCAATAGGGAGAGGCTGAACAAGCTGGGGCTGTTTTCCCTGGAGTGTCGAGGCTGAGGGGTGACCTTATAGAGTTTTACAAAATTATGAGGGGCATGGATAGGATAAATAGACTGGGGTGGGAAAGGCCAGAACTAGAGGCCATAGGTTTAGGGTGAGAGGGGAAAGATATAAAAGAGATCTAAGGGGCAATTTTTTCACGCAGAGGGTGGTACATGTGTGTAATGAGCTGCCAGAGGAAGTGGTGGAGGCTGGTACAATTGCAACATTTAAGAGTCATTTGAATGGGTATATGAATAGGAAGGGTTTGGGGGGATATGGGCTGAGTGCTGGCAGGCGGGACTAGATTGGATTGGGATATCTGGTCGGCATAGATGAGTTGGACTGAAGGGTCTGTTTCCATGCTGTACATCTCGATGACTCTATGACTTTATAAGCAAGCACATTGTTGCAACCTAAACATTTTAACCCCAATGTTAAAATGAGGCTAACTAAAACAGCTGTCCTGGTGAGAGACAGCAACTTGAGAGCTGTTGTGCGGTTACATTTTAATATTTATTTCATAAGTTAGCCTTGTTGAGTTTTCTGATAGTGTGGGATCTAGAAGTCCCATGTTTCAGATGGGGTTTTCCTAACTCTCTGTGCAGTGAACAGAAATTGATACTTATAGTCAGTCATAATGATGTCATTCATAGTTTGTCTAATTAATTCTTGAACTTTAGACATCACTAATGAGTATTTAGTGTTCATTCCCAATTGTCCTTGATAAAAGTGGTGGTGAGCTGCCTTATTGAATGGCTGCAACCTGTATGCTGAAGGAATGTTCACACAGTTGCAGGGTTAATGGTCTAAATTTTGCAATGTGTTTTGTGATCCTCAGGTTTGATTTTTTTAAAAGAAGTGTTCCTGGAGCCTGGATGTAGATTTGCTTGCTGAGCTGGAAGCTTCGTTTTTAGACGTTCCATAAGCATACTAGGTAACATCTTCACTGAGCCTCTGGGTGAAGCACTGGTGGTGTAGCCTGCTTTCTATTTATATGTTTGGGTTTCCTTGGGTTGGTGATATCATTTCCTGTAGCTACATCATTTCCTGTGGTGATGCAATTTCCTTTTTGTTTTCTCAATGGTGGTAAATGGGATCCAAGTTAATCTGTTTGTTGATAGAGTTCTGGTTGGAATGCCATGCTTCTAGGAATTCTCGTGTGTGTCTCTGTTTGGCTTGTCCTAGGATGGATGTGGCTGGAAGTTTAGAACTAGAGTGAGGTGGGGGAAGGGGAAATGAGGAAACTGTTGAAATCCACATTGATGCCCTGGGGTTGAAGTGTTCCAAGGCGGAAGATGAGGCGTTCTTCCTCCAGGCGTCTGGTGGTGAGGGAGCGGTGGTGAAGGAGGCCCAGGACCTCCATGTCCTCGGCAGAGTGGGAGGAGGAGTTGAAATGTTAGGCCATGGGCCTACCTGCCTATCTCCTTTTCCACCTATCCACTCCACCCTCTCCTCCCTGACCTATCACCTTCATCCCCTCCCCCACTCACCCATTGTACTCTATGCTACTTTCTCTCCACCCCCACCCTCCTCTAGCTTATCTCTCCACGCTCCAGGCTCACTGTCTTTATTCCTAATGAAGGGCTTTTGCCCGAAACATCGATTTTGAAGCTCCTTGGATCGCTGCCTGAAGTGCTGTGCTCTTCCAGCACCACTAATCCAGAATCTGGTTTGCAGCATCCGCAGTCATTGTTTTTACCGAGGATGGATGTGTTGTCCCAGTCAAAGTTCTGTTCTTCCTCATCCGTATTTTAGGATACTAGTGAGAGAGGGTCATGTCTTTTTGTGGCTAGTTGATGTTCATGTATCCTGGTGGCTAGTTTTCTACCTGTTTGTCCAATGTAGTGTTTGTTACAGTTCTTGCTAAGACCAGCTCAGCAATTTTACCATGGGATGCCACCTAATCGACCAACCTGACATCCATTAATATTGGTCAATAGAATGCAGTTGCTGTTGAGATTGCGGTTCTGAAGTCATTATTGGTGTTAAAGTGAGAGCTGGTCCCTGCTGAGACAGATAGGAGGTGTCAGACCTCTGATAGGTGTGCTTAAAATAATGAAAATGTCAGGTGACCGCAAGTCAGAAGTGAAGCCCCTCTGGATGACCTATTTGGGCTGCAGGCAGTGACCCTCTTTGACTGAGGCTACTCTGGTTCAAGGCTTCATCCTGCTGTCATCACCATGAGTCCTGAGCCAGCTCATCAATGACATCCTACATTAACATCAACTGGAATCATAACGTTACAGTCCCTATGAACATAAATCATTTGTATGTGTATTATGATCATCAGTCACAGCTCATTTTGTGGTCAGATGGAAGCTGATTATCCAATACGTTGGAAAAAATGGGAACAGTCACATGATTAATTTGCTCATTTAAGACTATAACTTAAAATCAGCTTGGGTCTAACACCAAATATGTCAAAGAATGATATTGTAAATTAAAAAAACCAGAATGTGCTGGAACTGCTTCGCAAGCCAGACAGAATCCATAGAGAAACATAATTAAAGATTCAGGTCAATACACTAGCATCATTATGCACAACGTGCTGTGCCCTATAATAACTTGCACTTAGTGATGTGGATTCATTTTCATTGTGGGAAAGGATGGGGTGAAGCGAATAAAACAGAGAAACCGAATGCCTTGATAATTATCTAAATCATAATCCAGCAATCTGTATATTGAAACAAATCTATCTTGCACTTTAGCTTATGATTATCATAGATATTGGATGACACTTTGGCAAAGAGCATGATGCTAATTAGAGTCTGCCTAATTGGCCGTTATTAATGAACAATGTACTTCAGTTTCAGTAAATCAATTTTCAGTGTTGTTTGCGCTGGATATAAAGAGTGATTCAAAGACTTTGCAATCTAAAGAAGATGCACCATTCTACATTACTTCATTTTATGTATTTTGCCACAAGTGTTTTGATTTCAGTGCAATATTGACGTCTGTTAGGTCAAATGGTGCATAAGGCAGAGGTTAAGTTGTCTATACTTGGGCTACCATTTCCCATTGATCTTCAGGGTGAATTAGAACATAGAACACAGAACAGCATGACACAGGAACAGGCTGTTTGACCAACCTTGTCAGTGCTAACCATGATGTCAATCTAAACTGCACTACCTGCACATTGTCTGTACAATTGCAGTCATTGTTTTTACCTCCCTGTATTCTTTGCCTGTTCATGTGCCTGCCTAAATTGCCCTTAAATGTTGCTAACGTATTTGCTTCTTCCACCTCTCCTGGCAGCACCTTGCAGGTACCTATCATACTTTGTGTAAAAAGCCTGTCTCGCATATCTCCTTTCATCATAAACTCCCATCTATTTTCTTTCACTTTTTTTTATTTTCACCCTTGTTCTCTTTTTTTCCTCTTTTTTTTTCATTTTCTTCAAAGCCTGGAGAGTGACAGGTGAAGGAGGAGACCCAGGGTCTCCTATCGAGCAAAGAGCACATCCTGGGCTGAGTCCCATGGCCTGGACTCACAGCCTGAACCGGGGCTCCAGGTCTGCAGCTAAGCCCGGGTGCCCTGAAGGAATGGCAGCTTCAGCGAGAGAGACACATGGCTGGCAGCATTGGATGGGAAACAGGAGAGATGGCCCCTGCGCATCCCAGGCCCATGGCTCAACTCAGACATGGCGTCACAGGTGTGGTGATGAAGGAGGGCTGCAACCAAGACCACACAGCCCATCATGGAGACCCCATGTCTGGGCAAAAGAGCCCAGATTCTATTTCCAAGGCCTCAGGGTCCATTAGAGACCCCAGAGCTCATTTTCAAGACACCTGGGTCTGGTAGAGACCCTGGAGCTCATTTCAGAGACCCCAGTGTCCGGTACAAAGATCCTGGAGCCCGTTTTAGAGATCCTGGCCAATGTCAAGCAGTGACTGGAGGAGCAGCAGAAATAGTACAAGAGAAAAAGAATAAGATGAACTCTATTGCAGTAAAATCTTGCATTGTAACCATTGTTTTAACATGGTGCCAGAGTATGGTGATACCTTGCATATATAAAACACTTTCACTGTATTTTTATAAGTATGTGACAATAAACCTAAGTCTAATCTAATTTTTCTCCCTCTCACCTTGAGAAGTATGCCTCCTAGTATTTCGGCCCTGGGGTAAAAATCTGTCTGTTCAACCTATCTGTGCCTCTTATAATTTTATATACTTTTATCCGTCACTCCTCAGCCTTCAAAGCTCCAGCAAAAACAATCCAATTCTGATGATATTCATGAGCAAAGCTCAGGAGAGTGATGCTTATGAGAGTATCATAATCTCTGGTTAATCTCTGGTGCAAGGGTAGAAGGAGTTTTCCAACTTATGTGGTAAACCTGAGTTAGTGAAAAGAGTTTATTTATTGGTTAAATAAGATGCCGAGTTGCCGAGCTGCTTGCTGGCTGCTTTCGAAGGACATTGGGTGAGGAAAGCATCGGCTTTACTCTGGGAGGGTGAAATAAAATGAGGGACAGTTTGACTGGGGGTGGGGTAGTGACTGTGAGCAGGTAGTGTGGTGGCAGGAGGTGTGTGGGGGAGGTGCAATGGTGGTATTTGAGTTTCTATAACCAAGAACATAGGAACAGGAGTAGGCTGTTCGGTCCATTGAACCTGCTCCAGCATTCAATAAGATCATAGTTAATTTGACATTCCTCACATCTACATTCTGCATTGTTACTGTAACCCCTGATTCCCCTACTGATCAAGAATCGATCTTTCTCTGCCTTACATATACACAAGGACCATGTTTCCACAACTGTCTGTGGCAAGGAGTCCCAAAAGCTCTCAACCCTCTGAGAGAAGAAATTCCTCTTTATCTCAGTCTCAAATTGGTGCCCCTTTATTCTAAGACTATGCCCTAGACTCTCCTATGAGGGGAAACATCCTCTCAGCACTTATCCTGTCAAACCTCTTAAGAATCCTATATGTTCCAAAGGAGGGTTTGTCTAACTGTAATAGAATGGTTCATATAATCACGTTTTTGTCTTAAAGCAGGTTGTAAAACTTATTATTTCATGTACAGTCAAGCGTTTACCTACTTTCAGGACAGTGATGCCTCTCATATCTAGCTTCCTGACCCAGTAAAGCTATGCATGCTCTGGCTGTATATTGTCCCCTATGACGGGGATGGCATACATGCTCCCTACCTCACATTGTCCCTTGCCTCGTATTGTTCTCTTTGAAGAGAATGGTGACTCAAACTCCCTGCCTGACTTTGAGGCCTATAGAGAGAGTTGTCCCACATACTCTCAGAATCACAGAATTGTTACAATGCCATTTAGTCCATGGTGCCCCCACCAATTCTATAACTTAGTGCCAATCTCCTGCTTTTTCCCCATATTCCTGCCCACCATTTCTATTCAAACAATAATCCAATACCCTCTTGAAAGCCTCAATTGAATCAGCCTCCATCACATTTCCAGGCAATGCATTTCATAACTCAGTGACTTGCTGTTTAAAAAAGTTTTGTTCTTACATCAATCTTGCTTCTTTTGCACATCAGTTTAAATACTTTGTCCCTTCTAAAGAGAGTGATTGCACATGTGGGGACTTGAAGCCAGCTTGTGACCAACAAACACAGTCCGGCAAAGAATCACTTGGATACAATGAACCAAATTAAGGGTTGATCTTGTGAAACAGAAGGGACTGTTGGCTGTTCTGTACTCTTATGAGTTACTGAAAGGTGGCCCATGATCATGGGAATTTATTTTAAGAAGTGAATACCTTTTCAGAGTGGTGAGCTCAGGCACTGATGACAGTAGTTGCCTTATGACTGTGACCAGCTATCAGGTAGATGGTGATCAGAGCCATGTTATTATTGCTGGAAGCTGGGTCTCAGTGAATGAAGCCTGCAACATGTCAGAATTTTGAATCCTTCTGATGCGCTCACTCTATGGCTAGAGGCTACAACCAAGATTCGTTTTATGATTGTCTGCGTAAAATTGTGTAATGTGACCAATATTGGTTTGCTGCAGCAAAGATTTGACAACAATACTGTTGGACTGAATTATTCCCTGCAGTAAACTCCCATGCTTCTGTGAAAGAGAGGCAAAGTATTTTAGGCATGAGATTGTAGTCCTTCATATGGAACTGTCAGAGATTGTAAGCAACCGTAAAGCTGAATTCAGTTTGAGAGGAAATTATCAGAGAGAAAAAAAATTAAAACATGAATAGATATAAAGATGCCTATTGAATACACATGTGCCTTTGGAAACTGATACTTGAGTGTTGCAGGAAGTTTTTGATGTTATGAGACTCAGCTATTCTTGGTAACCAGCATTAATGTAAACTTGATAATCATCAGTAAAAATGCGAACCCATGTGTGAGAAGGTCGTACTGTTATATGAGACCAAAATGGCTAAGAGGTCACCAATGGACATCATTTTTTTTTATATAGTTGTACAAGTATGTATGCTTGCAGTTAACTCTGAAATGCACTGTGAAAATGAGCATGACTTGCCATGAGTTGATACTTGTGCATCACACTGATAACATGACCTGTACCGGTGGTAGACTGTGACATTGCTTCCTCAGCAGTAGGTCTAGTTGCCAATAAAACATTGTGCCCTGGAAACCAGTAATGAAGACATTGTGTTGAACTCATTTTTTTTTGTCCTGGGAGAATGCTATAAAGTATGGTGTGATGTAACTGCATCAAATATTGATTAAAGTGACCTTGTCTTTATTGGGTCTTTCTCCGACTGACTCTAGTTACATCAATAAGACATCAGGATATCATCCATCAACTTAACAGACCTCATAAATGTCTGCAATTGATGTGTCGGTAGAATGATTATGTCAGCTTTCATTGTTCATCACACCTTGTAGGTATGACAATGACTGAACAATTTTAAATGGAAACAATTAGGTTCAATTTTGTCCTTACATGATTGGATGTAGTAAGATAACTTGCATCATTCATTTCTGAATGCATCAGAAACCTGTGGAATGTTGAGTGTCCGACAGAATTCAGGCAGTGGCTAGAATTGAGTTTTGTTGCACGTGTGAGGAAATTGTAATATACACACGCACATGGACATGCAGACGGACACGCATACAGATAAACACGGGCACACACTAACAAACACACACACACACAAAATAATGGGTTACTTGTCCGCCACCTTCTCATTTGTTTATAGAAACACGTTTGTAAGTGGTATACTGGCTGGTTTGTCATAGGCAACCTCTGCTGTAACTTCTTTTCATTTTAACTTGTGGCAACCATTACATATATTACTTGAAGCATAAGCTCAGATGTTTCAAGATGAATTTGTGTAGATTGAGAGACCCTGCCTCTCTAAGACAAAAACAAGCAATTTTAAAAAAAAATTGAGGTCTATAATATTGAAGTGCAGGTGTGTCAGAATGGCTGTGAATTTTCCACAGCCAAAACATGATTCAAAATATGGGCCAGATTATTTTTTTCCCCCAGTCTCATTTGCAAACAATGAAACAGCTACAGCTGAATAAAAGGACTGGGCAAATAAAAGTGACAATCCTGTTATCAGTGCTGGGACAGAGTTCTATGGTGTTTTTTGCAATCTATATCTGAGCAGCAGCTTTCAAAGGTTTTGAAGGCATACTTTGAATCCCATATCAGTGTTATTTCTGAATGGTATGTGTTCAGCATCAGATCTCAGGGGAAGAGAGATACTGTCGATCAGTATGAGATGGCACTGACAAATCAAGATGAATCTTGTGCGTTTGGAAGATAATTTCATTAGAGATAGCATTTTGTTTCATAAGAGGTCCTGCTAGGAGAGCATATCTGTGAAGTGAAGAGAGCCTTACTCTTAAGAAAGTTATCAACACGCCAAAGGTCTGAGAATGTTAAACATCAGCCAGATCTTTATTAATAGGAGAATAGACAAGGCTTAACATTATGTTGAGAGGCAGTCCAGGCTGAATGAGAACAAATAGTTGAAGAAAAAGCAACTGTTCACAGAAGAGTCAGCAGAAAGAACAAGGATACAAAGAACATCACACAAAATAATAACAAGTTTACTGTGAGGTAAGAAATGCTGTAACTTTAACGTGCTGAATCATTATTTACATAGTGTTCAAGTAGAAAGAAGTGAAGTAATTTATAAAAATGAGCATATAGGAGATGACATTAAAATTGGTGGTGTAGTGGACAGTGAAGGAGGTTGTGGATCAGTGGTGCTGGAAGAGCACAGCAATTCAGGCAGCATCCGACGAGCAGCAAAATCGCGTTTCGGGCAAAAGGCCTTCATCAGGAATAAAGGCAGAGAGCCTGAAGCGTGGAGAGATAAGCTAGAGGAGGGTGGGAGTGGGGAGAGGGAGGTTGTCCAAGAGTATAATTGGATCTTGATCAAGTGGGTCAATGGACTGACGAGTGGCAGATGGAGTTAAATTTAGATAAATGTGAGATGTTAGATTGTAGTAAGACACACCAGAACAGGACTTATACAGTTAATGGTAGGGCCTGGGGGAGTGTTACCGAACCGAGTCCCAGAAATACCAGTACATATTTCCATGAAAGTGGTGTCACAGGTAAACAGGGTGGTGAAGAAGGCATTTGGTACGTTTGCCTTCATTGATCAGAATATTGAGTATAGGAACCTTGACGCCATGTTGTGGCTGAACAAGAAATTGGTGAGGCTACTTTTAGAATATTGCATACAGTTTGTTGTTAAACTGAAAAGGGAACAGAAAAATATCACACAGATGTTGCTGGGACTGAAGTATTTCAGTTATAAGGACAGGCTGGATAGGCTGGGGCTGTTTTCCATGGATCTTTGGAGGCTGAGGGGTGATTTTATCGAAATGTATGAAATCATGAGGGACAGAGATAAGGTGAATAGTCAAGGTCTTTTTCTCAGGATGGGTGAGTCCAAAACTAGAGAGCATAGGCTTAAGGTGAGGGAGAAAGACTTAAAAAGGACCTGAGGGGCAGCTTTATGAAACAGAAAATGATGTATATATGGAAGGAGCTGCCAGAGGAGTTTGTAGAGATAGGTACAATTACAACATTTAGAGTCATAGAGATGTACAAATCCTTCGGTCCAACTCATCCATGCTAACCAAACATCCTAAATTAATCTAGTCCCATTTGCCAGGACTTGGCCCATATCCCTCTAAACCCTTCCTATTCACATACCCATTCAGATGCCTTTTAAATGTTGTAATTGTACCAACCTCCACCACTTCCTTTGGTAGCTCATTCCATACATGTACCACCCACTGCATGAAAAAGTTTCCCCTTAGGTCCCTTTTCAATCTTTCCCCTCTCACCCTGAGCCCATGCCCGCTAGTTTTGGACTCCCTCACCCCAGGGAAATATCTTGACTATTTTACTCTATCCATGCCCCTCATGATTTTATAAACCTCCGTAAGGTCACCCCTCAGTTTCCGATGCTCCAGGGAAAACAGCCCTAGCTGACTCAGCCTCTCCCTATAGCTCAAACCCTCCAACCTTGGCAACATCCTTGTAAATCCTTTCTGATTAAAAGTTATTTAGACAGGTACATGAATCGGAAAGTTTTAGAGCAATATGGGTCAAATGCAGCAAATGTGCTCAGTTTAGAAAACCCGAACAGCATTGACGAGTTGGACCAAAGGGTCTGTTTCTGTGCTGTTTGACTCTATGACATGGTTGTAGGGGACATGTCAGCCAATGACTCTGACAAATCAGTGTATCATACCAGAGTTTGGCATCGCCAGGTATAAGGGTGGATTATCAAGTTTTATGATGGTTAGAATAGTGACTGCAGAAGTGACCATGAATTGTCAGCTAGATAGCAATCTTTCATGGGCTTTGCAGATCTATGCAAAGTCAGTCAGGATAGTGACTCAGAAATGAAGCCATTGAAGGTCAGATTCAGGTGTAATGATGGATCTACATTCATTGTGAAGACAAATGAAGCTGAGATGCAATGCAATGAGAAACATGAAGATCTAAATTTCCGCATGCTGGACATTGAGAAAATCCACTGATCCCGGCTGACCCAACTGTAAGGTTTAGACTTGTAGCATTACAGGTTTGCAATTTCGCAAATGCCACTAACCCATTGACTATGAGCAAATCCTAAAAGATGTCAAAGGTTGTTTATACAGGTCTTGGCTGTCTTCCTGGTGAATATTGGGCTCAAAGTAGATGAGAATATGAAGTCACTCTGGCATCAGCTGAGGAAATCCTCTGCCACCCTCAAGATGGAGGAGCTGGAAAAGAAGGGTGCGATCAAGGAAGTGACAACCTCTATAAACTGGATTGTCAGTAATAAAGCTGTCAAAAAAACCTGCAAACCTGAGGTTATGCAACAATCTAAAGGATCTCAGTAAAGCTTTGAATCGATCTCACTAGACCTCGCCAACTGTTGAAGAAATGTTTGCCTCAACTTACCAAGACAAACATCTTTGCCACCCTTGAAGTGAAGGACAGATAATGGAAAGTGAAGCTGAATGAAAGTAGTGGTTTTCTAACTATATTCTGGGAACTTATTTAGAGTTACCGGTGGATGTGCCAGTATTTCCACTGCTGCAGAAGAAGAAAAAGGTAAAGTTCCCTTTGCTCCATCGTGGTTGTTTAAATGAAGGGTCACCACACCTCAGGTGAGGGAGAGGTTGAGAAGGACACTCCTTCATGGTAACCTGTCTATACAGAGAATGTGAGATAATCAGGAATTTGACTGAAATCATTGTGGCTGATCTGGATATATGAAAGAAAATACCAACCTTAGTCCCAAATCAGAAATTGGTCCAGTAATCACAGACCGTAATAAAAATCAAGTGCATATGCTGAAGAGAGCTTACCAGATGAACCTCAAACTAAACAAGAGAGATGCAATTGAAGACACCTGGCATCAAATACATAGGTCATGTACTGGCAGCAAAATAAGCTTGACCTGTGTCCAGGCATGTCGGTAGCAGTGGCAGAGATGCAACAGCCGGCAGACGTGAAATCAGTGCCGAGATTTATTGGATTTATGAATTATTCAGTTAATCTCTTGCCCAATTTCTCTATGAGGGTGAACCTTTACACAATTTCAATGCAAAGTGATACTCGGGTGGAGAACAAGAAAAAGCTTTGAACAGAATCAACCAACCAATGATGACATATAAATACTGAGGTACTACCATGTCACTGATGTCAACATCTTGCTATATAATGCCAGTGAGATGGGTTTTGAAGCAACATTTTATGCAGCAAGGCACAATTGGCTGTGTTTGCATCCAGGACGTGAATGCAAACTGAATCATTGCCAGTGAACATTTTAATCAAACAACCTCGATGAAGGAGTTGCTCGCGGCACATGACATCCCAGATATACCATGGGACACTTGAAGCTGATGTCTTTGCTTTTGCAGGACCTGATTATCCTGAAAATGTCAATGACTATTCTGATTATTGAGAGATAGACAAGCTGACATCAATGAAAAACAGTGAGATTGCAGAATGCCTGAAAGGACACTCTGGTTAGTATGGCATTTGTGATGAATGACAACAGTTCTCAATTCATGAATGGAGAGTTTAGTTCAAAAAATAATGTCGAATTGAACCCAAACTAATCACTCAGTTGTGAAAAAAAAGCTATTGAAGCCTAAAATATTAATAGAGATAAAATTATGGTGAAATGATGGGAAAACTAATTTTGTTTTGATCAACCTGCCAAATCGTTGCCAGAGCTGAGCATTTGAGAGCTAGTAGAGTGCAGATATTCAAGGAGCGGCGTACGTGAACCCCAAGATCCCTCTGTATCTCAATGCTCTGAAGAGTCCTACCATTTACTGGATATTTCCTCTTGCATTTGACCTCCCAGAATGCATCACCTCACATTTGTCTGGATTAAGTTCCATCTGCCCAGCTATCCTCCTGTATCCTTTGACAACTGTTCCTCACTATCAACAGCTCCACCAAATTTCATGTCATCTGCTAACTTATTAATCAGACCATAAACAGGATACAAACTGTTGACTGGTACATGCTTATTATTGTAAAATCAGTATCTGTTCACTCTACTAGAACCACCCATTCTTGCTATATTTCTCATGATGTACATTTTCCAGAAATTGCTGGCAGCAAAAACTTGGGTATTGCAGAATCAAGGCATATTTTATTGAAACTTTCATTTTGCCCTCACCAAACGATTAATAAAATTGCCAATTTAAAAAGGAATATCTTTTAAAGTTGAGAGTGCTGATGCTTGGCAATGGACTGTCTGTTTAGTAGAGGTGTTGCTGCAAAGAATACAGCAGATAGATGAGGACTGACAATTAACTGCCAAGCCATGTTTAAATGCTCGCATTTCACCTGTTTCAACTGAAAAAAAAATGTGACAACCACTCTCTGTTCATCTCTTAGCATAATGGATGACCAGTCAGGGTTAAATTTAAACAAATCTTGGCAATTAATTGTTAGTCATTAACTAATTGGTCCATTTTTCATGACAACACCATAGCCTATTTACCCAGCAATCAACTCTCCCTTCTCATACTGTTTAAAAAGATTGCTCAACTTTAAATTGATCTTCCTAAGCAGCATAAAGCAAAATTAATTCCCCTTTACAGTGGATTCTTATGAGTCCTTGTGAGTACAAAGTGGCAAGCTTCAACAAAATGTGTCTTTTAGTGTAATTTGTAAGCTCTACTTGTTGTTTTAATGCCATATACTTTACTCAAAGGCCTGAGTTACTTTTCAGGCAATGTCTCCTGTTTCTGAATGGTGTAAAATCGAACAGAGACATCAGTTGTGAGCTGTCAATTGTTGCTTGCTGGCTCAGTAGATTTATTCACTGTTTCGTTGCTGACTTATTTCAGTTTACTCAGTCACATATCCACTTCAAGCACCAATATATTGTTGGATCTTAATTTTGATTTGACAGTGGTAAATATTTTGTCACTTTGTCTTGGGGATTACTTAATCTAAATACTTTTGGCACTAGCCAGGCATACCTGTCTTTGAAAGAGCTGGAAACGTGTGCCACATGGATGCTACTTACTTCCATGGCATTTTATCTCCTGGCATCTGGTACCTGTGTGTTTTAATTTGCATTGAATTACCTTCCATTATGATGTCTTGCACAATTAATTACTCTTATTGAAGGGAGCCTGGCACCTCCTTGATCCCAAATAAATCTTAAATTGTGAATAACCATCAATGCATTTCATTTGCAGGCTCTGCATTTTTCAGGGAAGTCAAGCTGCACTTTTAATGCAGTCTTAACCCTACATGAGTCTCACTTTCTTTTTAAAAAATGTCAGGAAACGCACAATGAAATTTGAAGTCAGTTAGTCAGTTGCTTCAATAAAATTCTGCCTTTGCACTCTCAGGTTTCCTGACTGACCCTGATCTCAAAGCAGGATTCCATTGAGAATCACTCAGCCATGAGTTAGTGACTCCTGTGAGCAAAGGAGAGAAGATCAACATTAGATATCAGTTATGTCTAACTTAATAAGATGGGGAATGTTTTAAGTGGCATGACATTTGGTGGCTGATGTCTTTTCCTAGATAAAAGCTGATCGACAAAAATATCTAGACTAAAAGTGCAAAGTTTGCAAATATTTATTGAGACACTTTTCCTCCTTCAGATGATACAAAAAATATAATTATTTTTGCTTTGATTTGACTCATACTTTTTTCTGGCCTATTTACAGACAACATGAGGCTCCTCTTGACTGGTTTTCAGAAACCATGAAAAACTCTTCTACATCAATAACTGTGGTGCTGCATAGACACAGCAGTCCAAATGGTCTCTTTCTGTCATATACAATTGTATTCTGTTACGATTAATGAAACGGAATCAGGAAAATGTTACTGAGGGCATCAACTAAAAAAGGAGAACCCTAACATTTCTATCAATGCTGTATGACTTTGTAGTTTCATTGCCTTTATCATTCTTTGACTGTTTTCCACAGGGGTGTATTGTTGTGCCTTCAATTGAATCAGACTGGAGGTGAGCTGGGAAATTAAAAAAAAATCACGACAGAAAGGATTCTCAGAATCTTGCCATCATTCCTGTTGGCAGCAGCTAGCCAAGTGAAGGTGTAGAAGGCAAGACTGCACACAGCAGACTTACTGGCTTCATTGTGGAGACTATATATACACACACATAGACACACACACACATACTCAGACACATAACCATTCCACCACCCCTCAACCCCACCCCGGTAGGAGGTGTGAACGGGCACTTGCAGTCTTCTATTTTACCTTTTGTGTAAGAACATTTAAACGGTGTAGAACGCTTCACATCAATGCTGTATGATCAGTAAGTACATTTGGAATCTGATGACTGACAGGGAGTTGTTATTCAGAGGTAAATTTGAACAGATGACTCACTTTTTCACTGACTTTGAACATTTGGCACTGTTCCTTTTTATACACTTGTGCCATAGAATTCCATTATTACCACAATTCCGATTTCCAAATCAGAGTCAGAACTGCAAGGATTGTTGATACTCCTGTGAAGAGTACAGTGAATTTGTTTATTTTGAGGATTTTACAACCACCTTTCAGGGTTGTGACATTTTGATCGGCCTTCTGACTGACCTAGTGCTGATTTTACATTGTTAGTCACAGCACTTTTAAAATTTGAAGTCTTATCATGTGTTTCTTTTATGAACAACACTGACAATTCAGTGTTTCTCAGCCTTTATGGGGATTATAACAACCTTGAAGGTGGAAGTTGCACTACAAATTATTTTGTGAATTTGTGAAATCAGTCAATGGAGTTAATGGATGGAAGGCTGGTTTATGTGATGGACAGGGCTGTGTTCACGACTCTCTGTAGTCTCTTGCGGTCTTGGGAAGAGCAATTACTAAACCATACTCTGATGCATCCAGATAGAATGCTTTCTATGGTGTATCTACAAAAATTGGTAAGAGTCCTTGTGGACATGCCAAATTTCCTTAGCCTCCCAAAGAAGTAGAGATGTTGTTATGTTTTCTTGACCATCATGTTGGCGTTGGTTGATGAGGACAGAATGTTGGTGATCATCATTCCCAGGTCCTTGACAGTTTTAGCCATCATCAGCTGAGCATCACTGATGCAGACAGGGCATGCTTTGCAGTCTGGTACCCAAAGTCAATGGGTACCTGCTCCATAGTGCTTAAATGAGAGACACAGAGATTCCACCATTCTGCCTGGTAGTTAGCAGATAAGCATGTTTTCTCTTTGCTTTCAGTAGATGTTGCATTCCTGTTCCTGTCCTTTGTTTCCAGATGGTAAATTTGTTATGTGCCTTGCAACAAGACTTGACCTGTATCTTATATAGCTACCAAGCAAAACCACAATGATGTGGTTGTGGGTATGATCACAGAGCTGGGAAGTTGACTTGCAGATGTTTCATCCCCTGTCTAGGTGACATCTTCAGTGCTTTGGAGCCTCCTGTGAAACCCTGCTGTACAGTGTCTTCTGGAATTGATTTGGTTCCACTCCTGCTGCTTCCAGTTGCCTGTTCCAGTTGTTCATTGTAGTGGCCGATGTACTGGCTCTCGGTCAATGAGCTTGTTGATGGAGTCTGTGACTGGATGCCATGTTTCTAGGAACTTTCCAGCTGTCCTATCTTTGGCTTGTCCTATAATCATTGTGTTGTCCCAGAAAATAGTGCTTCATGACAGCCCATAAACTGACAGCTACGCTCAGAAAACAACTCCCCTATACCCATCATGTGCAAGAGCAATGGAATTTACAAGATTCTATGCAAAGATTGCATGCACTATATAGAAAAAACAGGCAGACAACTAGCAATCCACATCAATGAACACCAATTAGCCACTAAACGCCACAACCAGCTGTCCCTAGTAGCTATAGATGACAAGGACCACCAATTCAACTGGGACAACACAACAATCATAGGACAGGCTAAACAGAGGACAGCCAGAGAATTTCTAAAAGCATGGCACTCATCCACAGACTCCATCAACAAGCTCATTGACTTGGGCCCAATATACCGGCCAGTCCAACAACCAACCAGAACAGACAACTGGAAGCAGCAGAAATTGTATCCAAATAAATTCCAGAAGAGACAGTACAGCAGCGCTTCACAGGAGGCTCCAAAGCACTGAAGATGTCACCTAGACAG
>NC_057716.1:95614904-95702474 GCF_004010195.1 Chiloscyllium plagiosum
CTCCGGGGCTCCTTCCCCACTCCTGCTCCGGGGCTCCTTCCCCACTCCTGCTCCGGGGCTCCTTCCCCACTCCTGCTCCGGGGCTCCTTCCCCACTCCTGCTCCGGGGCTCCTTCCCCACTCCTGCTCCGGGGCTCCTTCTCCACTCCTGCTCCGGGGCTCCTTCCCCACTCCTGCTCCGGGGCTCCTTCCCCACTCCTGCTCCGGGACTCCTTCTCCACTCCTGCTCCGGGGCTCCTTCTCCACTCCTGCTCTGTGGCTCCTTTCCCATGCATGCTCTGGGACTCCTTCTCCACTCCCTGTTTCTGGGCTGTTTCCCCACTCCCTGCATTGAGGCTGTTTCCCCACTCCCTGGGCGCACGGTGACACAGTGGTTAGCACTGCTGCCTCACAGCGCCAGAGACCCGGGTGTAATTCCCGCCTCAGGCGACTGACTGCGTGGAGTTTGCACATTCTCCCCGTGTTTGCGTGGGTTTCCTCCGGGTGCTCCGGTTTCCTCCCACAGTCCAAAAATGTGCGGGTTAGGTGAATTGGCCATGCTAAATTGCCTGTAGTGTTAGGTGAAGGGGTTAATGTAGAGGAATGGGTCTGGGTGGGTTGCGCTTCAGCGGGTCAATGTGGACTTGTTGGGTCGTAAGGGCCTGTTTCCACACTGTAAGTAATCTAATCTAATCTGCTCCGGGGCTGTTTCCCTCACTCCCTGCCCTGGGACTGTTTCCCTCACTCCCTGCTCCTGGGCTGTTTCTCCACTTCCTGCTCCTTGGCTGCTTGACGATGCAATGCTCCGGGGCTGTTTCCCCACTCCCTGCTCCAGGGCTCCTTCCCCACTCTCTGCTCCTGGGCTGTTTCCCTCACTCCCTGCTCCGGGCCTGTTTCCCTCACTCCCTGCTCCGGGACTGTTTCCCTCTCTCCCTGCTCCGGGGCTGTTTCCCCACTCCCTGCTCCAGGACTGTTTCCCTCACTCCCTGTTCCTGGGCTGTTTCCCCACTCCCTGCTCCAGGGCCGTTTCCCTCACTCCCTGTTCCGGGGCTGTTTCCCCACTCCCTGCTCCGGGTCTGTTTCCCACGTCCTGATCCGGGGATGTTTACCCCCACATCCTGCTCCAGGGCTCCTTCCCCACGTCCTGCTCTGGGGCTATTTACTCCCACGTCTGCTCCACGGCCCCTTCCCCATGTCCTGGAACGTGTTGCCAGCAGAGGTAGTAGAGGCAGACACGGTAGATTCATTTAAGGTGTGTCTGAACAGATGCATGAGTAGGTGGGGAGCAGAGGGATACAGATGCTTAGGAATTGGGTAACAGGTTTAGACAATGGATTTGGATCAGCTCAGGCTTGGAGTTCCTGTTTCTGGGTGTAAATTTTCTTTGTTCTTTGTGCTTTGTCCTTTGTTCTTTGTCCTGCTCCGGGGCTGTTTCCCCACATGCTGATTCATGTCCCGCAGCCAATGCGCTGCACCAGGGCTCGCTGCTTGGTTCAGAGGACAGTTAAGATCAACCGCATTTCTGTGGTTTGGAGTCCAGTGCAGACCAGATCAGGAAGGAACAGCAAATTCCCTTCCCTGGTAGATGTGAGTGAACCTGAGGGGTTTTGGCACCAATCAGTGAGTTTCTTTGTTGACATTGCTGAGTCTAATCTTCAGTTTCTGGATTACTAATTGAATTTCAAGTCCACCAGCTGATTTGGTGGGATTTGAACCCATGTCTGGGTGACACAGAGAAAGGATGTGAACACATTGGAGAGGGTGCAGAAGTGGTTTACAAGAATGGCTCGATGGCTGAGGAAGTTCAGCCTCAAAGTGGTTGGGACTGTTGGAGAGAAGGAGGTTAAGACGTGATCTGATAGATGTTCTCAAATTCGTGAATGGGCTGGATCCAAGGAAATCGTGAGAAATGGTTCCCACCTGTAAAAGGAACAGTAATAAGAGGACATAGCTTTAAAGTGATCGGCAAAAGAAGCAAGTGTGAAGTGAGTTAAACTTTTCCACACAGCGCATAGTTAGGGTACGGAAGACACTACCTTGCAATTTGGTGGAGGCAGGTTCATGTGTAGCATCCAAGAGGGCACTGGATGATATTTGGATATTAATAATGTACAAAGATTTGGTGAAAAAGCAGGAATTTGGCACTCAGTGATGGTGCTCTTTTAACTAACCAGTGGGGGCATGATGGGTTGAAAGGCCTCTTTCTGCATTGAGACGCTTCTCAGCTTCTGTCATACCCCTCAAGAATTAGACTCGGCCTCGAAATTATTATTCAATCACATCATACATGGATAAGATACCCCACGTATATGGTTATTCAGACCGTCATTGAAATAACTCCACAGAGGCCAGAATCCTGTCAGCTGGTCACCCTTTATTTACATGTGCATACTCCTTGACACTGACCCAGCTCCCCCAGAGCCAGCTCTCAGAGTGAAGACTTCTGTCAGCTCGGGCTGCCTGATTGGGGCTGTCCAATCAGGGAACACACATTCTATGAGGTCCACCTGCCTGACCTCCTTCCAACCACTGCAGTCATGTCTCCACCAGCTCAATTTTTCAGCCACTTATCTGTATCCTATTTTCCAGCACCTGATCTGTAGTTTACAGCAATTTATGTTCAGATTCAGGTTCCTTTTAAATATGTTGAGGTTTTCTGTCATGCAGACCAGCAAATATCCTGATGAATGTTGATTCTCCTGCTCCTTGGATGCTGCCTGACCAGCTGTACTTTTCCAGCAGCACACTCTTCAATTCTTCCCTGTCATATAGACAAAAAAAAATTCAGACACCCACTGTCCTCTGCATGGAAACATAGAACATAGAACAGTACAGCACAGAGCAGGCCCTTCAGCCCACAATTTTGACCTCTCTAATCTTTCTGCTAAACCACATTAAATCATTGCTGCTATACTACAGTCTTACAGCAACAGTGAATGAAAGCATTAACATTCCAGATCAGAATGGATATGCCTCAATGCTGGGTACCTGAACTGTTTCTCTACCTACACTCTGTCACCAACCCCTCCAAATAAGTCAGACAATCTGTTAAAATCTCCGCAATTTCTTCAGTGGGTAATTATCCAATTTCATTATAAATGTATCAGTTGACTAAGAATTAATTACTTTCTCTGCTTGGCCTTAGATTTCCATTCCTATCTCCAACTTTCACGAAAGGTACCTTGATTCAATTATGCAGAAATCCCCAGTCATTGCGGTCTGAAATATTTACTTAAGTCATCAATTATCTGTTTGCTTCCTTGGCATCATTCTCACCCATATTATTAAGGAAAAGCACATTTGATTCGATCTCATTTGCCTTTCCGCATTTACTTTGTGTGCTTGCTTTTGCCGTGTTGGATTGCAATTCTATAAATTGCCTTCTCCTTCAGCAGCATTTCTCAAACTGAGAAATAATAAATTTTATCAGAAAGGGTGGCATGGGGGCTCAGTGGTTAGCACTGGTGCCTCACAGTGCTGGGGACCAGAGTTCGATTTCACCCTCAAGCGACGTCTATGTGGTGGTTGCGCGTTCTCCCTGTGTCTGCAAGGGTTTCCTCTCGGTGCTCCGGTTTCCTCCCACAGTCCAAAGGTGTGCAACAGTGGAGATTAGTCATGCTAACCTGCTCAATGATCAGGGATGTGTAGGGTAGGTGGGTTAACCATGATAAATGCAGAGCTACGAGGAGGTGGTAAGGGGTGAGGCTGGGTGGGATGCTGTTTGGAGGATCACTGTGGACTTGATGGGCCAAATGGCCTGTTTCCACACAAGAGAGATTCTTCGGGGTACTGTCTGATACTTTCCACCTATCCTTTCACTTGTGCCCCAAGCCAGAAAACAGTTTTGGCAAGTGTATGACTCAAATTTTGTGAAATATTTAACCTGCCCATAAAGTATATCAGTAATTTTAAAAAAATTGCTGTGTTATATCGGCATTTAGAGTCACAGAGTCATAGAGATGTACAGCGTGGAAACAGACCCTTTGGTCCGACTCATCCATGCCGACCAGATATCCCAACCCAATCTAGTCCTACCTGCCAGCACCCGGCTCATATTCCTCCACATCCTTCCTATTCAGAAGGCCTTCCAGACGCCTTTTAAATGTTGCAATTGTACCAGCCTCCACCACTTCCTCTGGCAGCTCATTTCATACATGTACCATTCTCTGTGAAAAAGTCGCCTCTGAGGTGTCTTTTAAATCTTTCCCCTCTCTCCCTAAACCTATGCCCTCTAGTTCTGGACTCCCTGACTCCAGGGAAAAGGCTTTGTCTATTTATCCTACCCATGCCCCTTATAATTTTATAAACCTCTATAAGGTCACCCCTCAGCCTCTGAAGTTCCAGGGAAAACAGCCTTGGCCTATTCAACATCTCCTTATAGCTCAAATCCTCCAACTCTGGCAACATCCTTGTAAAATAGGAAGGAGGCCTGAATTTGACACAATATTCAAAAAGTGGCCTAACCAACGTCTTGTACAGCCGTAACATAACCTCCCAACTCCTGTACTCAATACTCTGATCAATAAAGAAAGCATACTAAACACCTTCTTCACTATCCTATCTACCTGCGACTCCACTTTCAAGGAGCTATGAACCTGCACTCCAAGGTCTTTTTGTTTAGCAACACTCCCTCAGACCTTACCATTAAGTGTATAAGTCCTGCTCAGATTTGCTTTCCCAAAATGCAGCACCTCACATTTATCTGAATTAAACTCCATCTGCCACTTCTCAGCCCATTGGCCTATCTGACCAAGAACCCATTGTAATCTGAGGTAACCTTCTTTGCTGTCGACCACACCTCCAATGTTGGTGTCATCTGCAAACTTACTAACCATTCCTCTTATGCTCACATCCAAATCATTCATATCAATGATAAGAAGTAGTGGACCCAGCACTGATCCTTGTGGCACTCCACTGGTCACAGGCCTCCAGTCTGAAAAACAACTCTCCACGACCATCTTCTATGTTGAGGCCAGTTCAGTAACCAAATGGCTAGATCTCCCTGTACTCTGTGAGATCTAACCTTGCTAATCAGTTTTCCATGGGGAACCTTGTCGAACACCTTACTAAAGTCCATATAGATCACATCTATGACCTGCCCTCATCAATCCTCTTTGTTACTTCTTCAAAAGACTCAATCAAGTTTGTGAGACATGATTTCCCACACACAAAGCTATGTTGACTATCCCTAATCAGTCCTTGCCTTTCCAAATACATGTACATCCTGTCCATCAGCATTCCCTCCAACAACTTGCCCATTACCGATGTCAGGCTCACTGGTCTATAGTTCCTTGGCATGTCCTTTCCACCCTTCTCAAACAGTGACAGCACGTTAGCCAACCTCCAGTCTTCTGGCACCTCCCCTGTGACTATTAATGATACGAATATCTCAGTAAGGGCCCAGCAATCACTTCCCTAGCTTCCCACAGAGGTCTAGGGTACACCTGGGGATTTATCCACTTTTATGTGTTTCAAGACATCCAGTACTTCCTCCTCTATAATATGGACATTTTTCAAGATGTCACCACCTATTTCCCCACATTCTATATCTTCCATGTCATTTCCAGAGTAAATACTGATGCAAAATACTTGTTAAGTATCTCCCCCATTTTCTGCGGCTCCACACAAAGGCCGCCTTGATGATCTTTGAGGTGTCCTATTCTCTCCCTTGTTACCCTTTTGTCCTTAATCTATTTGTAAAAACCATTTGGATTCTCCTTAACTCTATTTACGAAAGCTATCTCATGTCCCCTTTTAGCCCTCCTGACTTCCTTCAAGTAAAGTCCTACTGCCTTTATACTCTTCTAAGGATTCATTCGATTTATCTTGTCTATACCTGACATATGCCTCCTTCTTCTCCTTAACTAAACCATCAATTTCTTTAGTCATCCAATATTCCCAACACCTACCAACCTTTCCTTTCACCCTAACAGGAATACACTGTTTCTGGACTCTTGTTATCTCATTTCTGAAGGCTTCCCATTTTCCAGCCATCCCTTTACCTGCAAATATCTGCCCCAAACAGCTTTTGAAAGTTCTTGCCTTTTACTGTCAAAATTAGCCTTCCTCCAATTCAGAACTTTAACTTTTAGATCTTGTCTATCCTTTTCCATCGCTATTTTAAAACTAATAGAATTATGGTCGCTGGCCCCAAAGTGCTCCCCCACTAATATCCCAGTCACCTGCCCTGCCTTATTTCCCAACAGTACGTCAAGTTTTGCACCTTTTCTTGTAGGTACATCTATATATTGAATCAGAAAATTTTCCTGTACACACTTAACAAATTCCTCTACATCTAAACCCTTAACACTATGGCAGTCCCAGCCTATGTTTGGAAAGTTAAAATCCCCCCACCATAACCACCCTACTATTCTTACAGATAACTGAGATCTCCATCCAAATGTGTTTCTCAAATTCCATCTGACTATTAGGGGGTCTATAATGCAATCCCAATAAGGTGATCATCCCGTTCTTATTTCTCAGTTCAACCCAAATAACTTCCCTGGATATATTTCTGGGAATATCCTCCCTCAGTACATCCCTTCTCAAAAATGCCACTCCTTGCCTCCCTTTCTATCCTTTCTTTAGCATTTGTAACCTGGAGCATTAATCTGCCAGTCTTGTCCATCCTTGAGTCATGTTTCTGTAATTGCTCTGATATCCCAGCCCCATGTTCCTAACCATGCCCTGAGTTCATCTGCCTTCCCTGTTAGACCTCTTTCATTGAAATAAATGTATTCTAATTTATCAATCCTACCTTGGTTCATTGCTTTGTCCCTGCCTGACTGTTTGTCTCAGTTCTTTTATCAATTGTATGAATTTCAGACTGTTCTCTTTAGTCCCTCCCTCACTATCTCCCTGGATGCCCCCCCACCCCCACCCTCCTGAGCAGCTCTAGTAAATCTTCCTGCCAGCGTATTAAGCCCTTCAAATTCAGGTGCAATCCATCCTTCTTGTACAGGTCACTTGTACTCCAGAGGAGATTTCAATCATCCAAAAATGTGAATTCTTCTCACGTGCAACAGCCCCTCAGCCATGCATGCATGCAGCAGCTCTATCGTCCTATTCCTGCCCTCACTAGCTCGTAAAACCGGGAGTATTACTGATATTACTGCTCTTGAAGATCTCCTTTTTAAATTCCTGCCTAACTCTCTATATTCCCCTTCAGAATCTCATTATTTTTCCTTCCTATTGGTTCCAATTGGTACATTGGTTCCAATATGTACAATTACCTCCTGCTGGTCTCTCTCCCCTTGAGAACATTCTGCACCCTCTCTGAGACATCCTTGATCCAGGCACCAGGGAGGCAACGCACCATTCTCATTTTTTGCTGCTGACCACACAAACGTATCTGCCTCAGACTCGAGAGTCCCCTAACACAATTGATCTCTTAGAACCCGACATGCACCTCATTTCATTAGATCTCGATACCAAAAGCCTGGCTGTTCGTGCTACATTCCCCTGAGAGTCCATCACCCCCACATTTTCCAAAACAGCATATTTCTTTGAAATAGGATAGCCACAGAAGACCCCTGCACTAGCTGCCTACCTCTCTTACCTTTCTTGGAGTTAACCCATCTATGTGACTGTATCTGCAAATTTTCTCCCTTCCTATAACTGCTATTCATCACATCCCCTTGCTCTTGTAAATTTCTCAGTGTCTCTGTCTCTCCAACCGATCCATTCAATCTGATAGGATTCACAACCAATGGCATTTATTGCAGATATAATCCTCTGTAACACATAAGCTCTCCTTGAACTCCCACATCCGACAAGAAGAACATATCACTCTACTAAGAGGCCATTTTTGCTTCTTCCAATTTTCAGACCCAGAAAATAGCACTATCTTATTCTTCTACAAAACACTGCTCCCGGCTAACTTAATACTTATGCTTCTATTTTAAGCTTAATCAAGAGACATAGCTCAATAAACATATAATCAAGAAAGAACCCACTCTATTCACTACTGCAGACTTACTGTAAGGCCACACTTAAAATATTCACTTATCTGTCTCTGTGCTGTCACCTCTCCGAAACAGATTCCTCCAAGATCAGTTGTGAATTTCACTGTTTGTTCTTTTTTCAGATGCACTCTAATGTCCAGCAATACATGAATTCAAACAGCAAAGGTAGTAACTGTGCAGGTTCACTGCTGTGTCAGTGAGCAGTGTAGATCTCTCTCTCTCTCTCTTTCTCTTTCTGTCTCTGTCTCTGTCTCTCTCTCTTTCCCACACTCACTGACCATGTGCTGCCTTTGTCTGTTCCTCTCTCTTTTAAAAGTGCTATTGTTTTGACTTTTTTTTCTCCAAAGTTCCAAAACAATGCAACAACGTATAAAACAGTAATTGCTGCTCCTCGACTTAAGGCCAGTGTTTTGATACTGCATAAGCAGGAGGTGAAAATGACTCTACCAAAGCCCATATCCCATCACCAAGTCATCCTTTATTTACACATACTTGACACTGGTCTGGCTTCCCCAGAGCCAGTTTTCAGAACGAACGTAACCTCTGACAGTCTTGTTTATTATTTTTAACTCCTGTTAATTTTTTTTCAAGAGAATCTCTGACACACCTTTTTTTAAATTATTTTAATTTTTTTTCTTTTTTTATGTATTATCGTCACACTACCGCCTAACTGCAGTAGTGATTATTTTTTCCCTGCACCCATGTTGTGTATGTGCAGGTGTGAGACACTGTGAAAGTCACAAGGTGCACAGATCTTTATTCAGTTTCCACCACCAGGAAGAAAGGAAAACACCCGAGTGGCCAGTGACAAGCAGTGCCCTTCACATCAAAGGGCAGTGCTGTGTGATCAAAACAGTGAAGGGGAGGGTAGGGACTAAATCAAAGTAGAATTGGAGGGGGAAATAATGCACTCCACTCCCTGCGGCGCCCACCTTTCCCTGAACAGGACAGTCCTGTTTGTATCTGTCAGCCAGGGCTCCCTGATTGGACCAGGATGACAGCCCCAATCAGGAAACTCATATTCTTTGAGGTCCACCTGGCTGATTGCATTACAATTACTGCAGAGGAAAATGACGATTTAAAAATCTAATTAGAGACTACCATGCTTCCTTTTGAACTGAAGCACTTCTGAATGTGCATACAACTGAATTAGTAATTCATGCAACAGATTAGTTGAAACCTCACACAAGAGTATAATTGCAATCTGGTTCAATTCAAATGTAGCATTAGTTTTGAATTGTTAACTGATCCACAACAATGTGTATTTATGTAGTTTCTTTAATGCAAGTGAAAAGTCCGCAAGGCACTTCATAGGTGCGCTAAAGGTTGACACAAGGCCTTGCAACAAGACCTTAGACAAATACTCGAACAGGTAAGCTTTAAGGAATGACTGTGTGGAGGAGCGAGGGGTTTCAGGAGGGAATGTCTGACATCTTGAGCTCATAGGCAGCTGAGGCCATGGCCGGCAATGATGGAGCAATGAAAATATTGCAAAAGACTTGAACCAGAGGTGTGCAGAGATCTTGGAGGATTGTAGAAGTGGGTGTTGGAGATAACAAAAGTTGAGGCCAGGGAGAGATCTGCCCACAAGGCCATGATTTTAAAACTGTAGAATTAAGGTCCAGAAGCTGAAGTGAGTCATAAAACGCTAAGCATATGGTGATGGATGAACAGCAGTAGGTACAAGTCAGAAAGAAACTTGCGGCTAACTTAAAACTTAATGCACAATGAGGGTCCAAGCTAATTGTCTGTCATAAAAGATTATGGAATTGTGGCCATGAAGTGATTCGAATGCATGACAACACCACACACTGCCACCAAAGGTTATGCCCATCAAATATTCTGTTCCTACAAATTTCTCCCCACATACCTGAGCACCCATCTGAGTCTGAAGTACAAGTGCAACAATAAGTGGGGGTCTCTAGATGTTGATCGGTTATTCAGATGGATGAAAGTGAGGACTGCAGATGCTGGAGATCAGAGTCCAGAATGTGGTGCTGGAAGAGCATAGCAGGTCAGGCAGCATCCGAAGAGCAGGAAAATCGACGTTTTGGGCATAAGTCCTTCATCAGGAATCATTCCCGATGAAGGGCTTATGCCTGGAAACATCAATTTCCCCTGCTCCTCGGATGCTGCTTGACCTGCTGTGCTTTTCCAGCATCACACTCTGGACAATTATTCAGATGCAGTGGAAAAAGTCATTTTCTTTTAATTGCAGCATTTTTTTTTCCAGCTTGTCTTATATCCCCATCACAAGCTGCACACTGAGGACATTGGTTCATTCAGTGCATTTTTTTTTGGCATCCATGTATGTCATATTAAAAACTTTGCCCAGTCTCAGGGTTCGCCAACTTGAGCCTGATGTGTGATCATGATGGTTAAATATACCAAACCTTCAAGTTTACACCTTAAAAAAGAAAACAAAGCTAAATAGTGCACTTCAGGCAGGTTGTGTGAAGAAAGAAACAAAGTTGAGATTTCAAGACATCTCATCTGACCAGGAAGGAGATAAGACATGTATAAAGCTGAAAAAAATTGGACAACGTGGGAACAGGAAGAAAGAACAAACAAAATGTTCTGTAATGGGAGAGGACAGGGTAAGAAAAGCAATGGTTGAATGATTGAAGAAAGGGTAATGGTGTAAGCCAAAAGGATGTGATAACGGGACAGGTAATGAAGCAAAGGGTGGGCTGTAATTGGAACCAGCAACTATTTCCTGAGAATGAGGAATGGTGACTGTTATCTCGTGTTGAATGGAAGTTTGACTCATATAAAACTGAGGTGCTGTTCCTCAAATTCACCTTGAGCTTCACTGGAGGCAAGGGCTGGCAGATGGAGAATTCAAATTGTGAGTGAATAGCAACTCCAGGCCACACTTGTAAATTGAACAGAGCATCAATCAATCTGGATTTGGGTTTCATAATAGTGAGGATAAGTAACCTTTTATTTAATCAGTCCTGGGACGTGGCAGTATTGGCTGGCCATTTACTGCCCATAGGGCGGATAAGAAGGGTCATTAAACCTGAAACGCTAACTGTGGTTTTTCTCTGCAGATGCTGCCAGACCTGCTGAGTTTTTCCAGCCAAGTTGTGTTACTGTTTCTGATTTCCAGGGTCTGCAGATCTTGGCTTTATTTTTGTTTAAGACTCTACTTCATTGTGGGTCTGGAGTAACATATAGGTAAGGATGACAGATTTGCTTCCCTAAATTTCAGGGGGAGATGGGCAAATTTTTAAACAATTAGTTTTGATTAACAGGTTATGAACAGTGGGCAGGAAAGTGCACTTGAGGCTGAGATGAGATTAGCTGTGATCACATTGAATGGTGGAGCATTTTCAAGAGGCTGAATCACATCTTCCTGCTCCTAGTTCTTACATTCTCATGTAAAGACCATTGTTGAACCAGATGGGTTTTCATGACAGTCAACAACAGGTATATAATCATCACTGGACTAGCTTTTTCTCCAATCCAATTTCACCATCTGCCTTGGTGGGATTTGAATCCAGGTCCCCTGAACATTATCTAGAACAGAGTGGTGCTGGAAAACCACAGCAGATCTGGGCAGCATCCGACAGCATGTTGCCTGACCTGCTGTGCTTTTCCAGCACCACTGTAATCTAGACTCTGGTTTCCAGCATCTGCAGTCCTTATTTTTGCCCCTGAACATTATCCTGAGGTTTTGTATTGGTCGTGTAGTAACATACCAGTATACGCTGCCTTCACTGAATGCAGTATATCAAAGTTACAAATAATTCTGGTCTCTCTTGGGACACAGATTTAAGGATGTCATATTCTAATGACTTGGGTATCGCCTGACTTTAGCATTTGAATTTGAATTGAATTTATTGTCATGTGTACCGAGGCACAGTGAGAAGCTTTGTCTTGGGAGCAATACAGGCAGGTCACATAAGTAGCACAGATAAATAAATAATAGGTAAACAGCAGCAAAACCAAAAACACAGGTACAGGTGAATGTTAAGAGTTTGTGAGTCCTTTCAGCATTCTAACAACAGTAGGGTAGAAGCTATTATGAAACCGGCTGGTGTGCGTTCAGGCTTCTGCACCTTCTCCCCGATGGTAGAAGTTGTATAAAAATATTGCCAGGGTGGGATGGATCTTTTAGAATGCTGGCAGCCTTTCCTTGACAGCGGGCCTGGTAGATGGATTCTATAGATGGGAGGTTGGTCTTTGTGTTTGTCCGGGCCGAGTTCACCACTCTCTGTAACCATCTCAGATCTTGAATGGCACAGTTGCCATACCAGGTAGTGATACATCCAGACAGAATGCTCTCGATGGTGCACCTATAAAAGTTGGCAAGGGTATTCACCGTCATGCCAAATTTTCTCAGCTGCCTGAGGAAGAAGAGACGTTGTTGGGCCTTTGTAAGCAGTGCGTCCACATGAAGAGTCCAAGAAAGCTTGTTCTGGATGACCACTCCCAGGAGTTTGCACTCTCCACTCCTTTCACCTCTGTGCTGTTAATGACATCCTGCCGAATGTCAATAATGAGTTCTTTGGTTTTGCCAGCATTGAGAGATAGGTTGTTCTCAGTGCACCATTTTCCAGGTTTTCCATCTCCTGTCTGTAGTCTGTTTCGTCACCATCTGAGATTCGACCAACTATGGTGGTGTCATCTGCGTACTTGTAAATGGCATTAGTCTGGTATTAGGTGACGCAGTCATGGGTATACAGTGAGTAAAGTAGGGGGCTGAATATGCTGAAAATAGATCGACAAAATCTGAAAGGATCTTAATTAAAAGGACATCCAGGGAAGTGGATCCAATGTGGTGGTGGTGGTGGTGGTGGGGGTTGAGGGGTTAGTGTGGGAGGTGGGGGTTGGGTGGTGGGAGTTGGAGGAGGGCTTACCTCACTTGGTGGGAAAAATGAGACCAAATTAAGAGGATGAAGAAAAGGGGTATAAGATACAAAAAATAGTTTAAAATGCTTGCATTATACAGAAAATAAAATTCTGCTTGTAGCAATTTAGTTCCATGCTGCAAATCTTTACTGGACAGTTGAGGTATTTATCAAAGGTAGCAGAGAATCTATGGCCTATTGTGCTGGGAATAAGATGCTCAAATGCAGGTTCTCTTTCTGTCGGTTTGTTTCGAATCTCAGTTCAGAAAATCTATCTCGGACTTGGGAAATGAAAGCTATTTTGTTCAGATGACCCAATGAATTTAATTCTTTTTGTCCATTGAGTCAACTTGAGAAGTGAAAACTCATCAAGTTGAAGGACAGCATGATAGATGTATGATTGAACCTCAGCTACAGGTTGAATAGGCTTTGCTAACATGGAATTACATATAAGTAGGCAATTGGAACTTCAATAATTAATTGAGGGAGAGCAAACATCAATCAAGTACAAAAGGATCTAACTGAAGTAATTTGGAATCAATGTTTAGGATAGAGGAACAGGAATAGGCCATTTATGTTAGAACGCACAAGGTCATCTAGCTTTGAGAGTCCACTAGCTGTTCGTGTTTGAATGGTGAGTCTGCCTCTGGCCATTAATTGTCCCCTTTTCTTTCTAAGAGTAAATTTCAATGAGTGCCTGTTGTACACATGTTGCAGTTTCCTAATCTGCATTTCAGACTGACAATGAGATTCAACCCCCTTGAGGAAAAGACTCCTGGCCTTGGGAATTATGTGAGAAATTTTGTTTTAAGGAAGGAAATCTGCCATCCTTACCGGGTCTAGTCTACATTTGATGCCAGCTCTACAGCAATGAGTACTAAATCTTAGGGCTGGGCAATAAATGAATGCCATGTTGGCAATATTACCATGACTAGGAATATATTTAAAAGAGAGAGAGAGCGAGCAAGAGAGAGAGAGAGGTGGAAAAGCAAAGCACTTAGGGAGGACATTACAAAACAACAAGAGCATCAATGAATGTATGGGGGTGGGAATGGGAAGGGCACAGGAGGAAGGAAATGTGTGGAGTTCCTTACGCTACAGCAATTTACAGAAATAGAGGTCATGGTTAAGTTTCAAGTCTAGTGTAATAATTGTAAGCTTGAGGAACTGGTGGAATAGGAGACAGTTGAGCTTGGTAACAATAGAGTGATGAGTGAGTGTGTCTGAATATATAACGTGGATACAATTAACAGTGTGGTGGTTGAGCTATGGACAATGATGTGTGAAGGATGAGAAGCCAGCGAAGAAATTGAGCTGAAAACTGAGAACGACAGCTCCAGGATTTTCAGTGACAGAGGAATAATCAGTCATAAATTCTGACAAATTTTGGGGGAAACAGAAATACATTGTAACAGTTTGGTATTATCGCCAGAAAAAAAGGTTTGCAAGATTTTCTTTTAAAGAAGGCTCTGCAGCTCATTGATAATAACACCCTTTCATAATACCATTCATAATCTTTCTCATCATTATATCATGTACAGAGTAGATATCTGCCTTACACTGCTGACATGACTAACACGGTTGAGTACATGAAGCAACACTTGACCTCCCCTGAAGTAACTTAGAAAAGATCAAGAATGTTGCTGCATTGATACAGTGGTTTGCTGAGTTATTAACTATTTTAGACACCCTGTCATTTCCCAGGCACTGAGTGGTCGAAGTAATACTTGACACTATGAGGAGAGATTAGCTTGAATGGGACTGTACTCACTGAAGTTGAGAAAGATGAGCTGGATCTGATTGAAGCATATAAAATTCAAACAGGTTCAGCAGACACAGTGCAGAGTGGATATTTCTCTTGGCTGGTGAGTCTAAACATGTCTGAGGCAATATTTACTGAAACAACTGCGGATGCTGGAAATCAGAAACAAATTGCTGGAAAAAACTCAGGTCTGGCAGCATCTGTGGAGAGAAATCAGAGTTAACATTTTGGGTCTGGTGACCCTTCCTCAGAACTGTTGGTAGCTAGAAAAAAGTTGTTTTTTTATATGCAGAAGAGAGAGTTGGGGGTAGGGAGTAAGGAGTGAATGACAGGTGTGGATAGAGCCCAAAGACAGCATAACAGTTCAACAGACAAAGGAGTGGATTACAATCAGTTTAAAAGAATGAATAAATACTAGTGGGGAGTATTTGTGGCTAACAATGGGTTGTATGTAATAGCAGACCATGCAATGACAAGGCCTGGTGTGTGGGGGGTGGGGGTAAGGACATGGGAGAAGGTCCCTCAATCTCCAAAATGGTTGAACTTGATATTGAGTCCAGAAGACTGTTGAGTTCTTAAATGAGGTGTTCTTCCACCTTGCGCTGGGCTTCACTGGAGCACTACAGCAAGTCTGAGATAGAGATGTTGTCCTGGGAGAAAGATGGTGTGTTGAAGTGCAGACCATTGGAAGCTCAGGCCATTTAGTCCATCCAATCTGCACCGATCCTTTGAAGAGCATCTCACCCTGACCCACCCTCCTGTGCTTTACCTGTAACCCCACATTTCCCATGGCTAGTCACCTCGCTTGCACATGACTGGACAGTACAGGTAATTTAGCATTGCCACTCCACCTAACCTATACATCCTTGGACTATGGGAGAAGACCAGAGCACCCAGAGGAAACCCACCCAGACACAGGGAGAATGTGCAAACTCCACACAGACAATCGCCCAAGGCTGGAATTGAACCTGGGTCCCTAGCACTGTGAGGCAGCAGTGTTAATCACTATGCCACTGTGCCACCTATATGGCAAGGTTTGGCCTCAGCAAATGATGAGGCAGCTGAATGTTACGGAGTTAAGAAGCTCAAAGCACCAGTGCAGACATAATAGGCTGAGTGGCTTTCTTTTTTTTCCTTTTTTGGATTTTTAAACATTTATTAAACAATTCACAATTTACAAAACAATTAACATTAACAGCTGTATACAGAGAAACAGCAATTTTAAAAGGGAGAAGAATGGCAAAGCCAAGCTCCAACCCCTACCTTTCAACCAGTTTTCAGGGAAACGAGGACAAACCTCAAATCCCACTTTCAATTATTACAAACAGTAACAATGACATGTATACATACGTCCAATTACTTAAGAAACAGTGCACACAATACAGACCCCAGAAACCCAGCAAGCACCCCCCCCCCCCCCCCGTCCCTCCCACCTATGGCTTTCTTTTACACCCTAACAATTCTGTCATTCACAATTTACCAAGTTAATTGCTGATGGAAACTTGTCAGCTGAACAAATCAAAAAGGCCGATTCGAAGAGCCAGTGCAGATATGAGAGGCCTAAAGGCCTGCTTTGTGCTGTAACACTTATGTGATAAGGAAAAGTAATCGCAAAACGAGAAAAAAATTTCACAGAATGCAAAAGGTGTGCATATTAAATTTTGTTGTTCTATTATTGTGTTGGAAAAAGCCAACACCCACGATATTTCTGGAGAGTAAACTTATTTCCAGTTTGTTACTATAGTGACAAGAGAGTGTGGATAACCAGGAAAATAGGCTTTGATTGATTTCAAAAGCACTTTTCTTTTACTGATGTTGGTTAGAAATGTCAAATACAGTAAGCTATGGACCAAGTGTAGGTAAGCGAGATGAGTGCACGTTGGTGTTTGTTGGTCTACATAGACATGGTAGGTTGAAGAGCCTGGTTCAGTGCTGTATGATTCTATTTCTGTTTTTATTTTTGATCTTTATATTTTATGTTTCTTCAGTTTTGTTTTCTTTGGAAAGGTGGTATCCAGGAGGATGTTTTCTGTTCTCTGGGGGTACCCAGTACAAGGATTTGAGGGATCCTTCTTAAGGAACACAAGGGATTTCTTTATTCTGTGAGGGCTGTTAGTCTGCAAACTTACTTCAAGTTAGGAGAGTCCAAAACTAAAGGGTACAGGTTTAAGGTGAGTGGAGAAAGAGTTAAAAGGGACCTAAGGGACAACTTTCTCATACAGTGGGTGGTGTACGTGTGGAACGAGCTGCCACAGCAAGTAGTAGAGGCAGGTACAATTAAAACATTTAAAAGGCGTGAGGACAGTTACGTACTTAGGAAAGGTTCAGAGGGATATGGACCAAATGTAGGCAAATGAGACTCGTTCCGTTTCAGAAACCTGGTTGGCATGCCTATTTCTATGTTGTGTAAATCTATGACTTACTTTCCCCAGAAAACAGGGTAGTTGTTGAATTTATTCTAGGCTGAGTTAAATGGATGTTTGACACACAAGGGAGTCCAAGGATAATGGAAATATAGATAGGGAGAGGGAGTTGAGACCATAATCAAATCTGCCACAATCTTATCAAATTAGAAGGACAAGTTAGAAGGGCAATGTGGGAGAGTGCTGCTTTTCACTCCTCTCTCTGTTGGGCTTTATGAAAACCTCAACATATTGCTGTTTGACAACTGTTCAATACAAGCCGATGCTGAAACACTTGTGGAAGGAAATGGGTTTGGCATCCATTTCCCTCTAAACATGGCCCAACTGATTGAGCTATTGGACTAAGGAGGTTTATGGTGTATAAAGTCCACAGATCAACAAAGAATGAAAAGGCATGTGCTTTGTAAACCAAAGTCTGAGGCTAGCAGCATTCCAGAAAGTATTTTCAGTGAAATGCACCATCAGGGATGTAGTGCATGTATGGAACCAAGTGATAACAGACATCCTGATGAATACTTTGCAAGACCGATAAACGGCAACAACGTTTTTGTTGATGATGGAAGTGCCAATGGACTCAGTCTATCTCATCTGAAGAGAATGATTTTGGAATTGTTAGCTTATGCAGGACCATTGTCTTCTCAAATAACACAATTACTGGATGAGCAAGATATTGAAGAGGTTATGAGCACACGTTTAGAGATAGTAAAATAGCAGAAGCATTTTTATATCCAGAAGGAAAAGTAGATAAGGACAGTGATAATAGTGATGATTACTTTGGTGATCAAGCAGAGAAAGTGTGCAAAGGTAGGTGTAGCAAAATGTGTCAAGATTTAATGAATACCCTAGAGGAACATAGCTGCACAATGGAGTAAGAGATAATGCCGGTTTATAAGATTGCAGAACTAATCAAAGGAAAGCTGAGCTCATGAAGCAAATAAAATTAGATGGTTGCTCTAAAAAATGTATCTATGCTGAGTATTAGTGACATGCCTTCAACTCCAACTTCAGTTCGCAAGTATGAAACTTCTATAGCTGGCCCATCATCAGCTCGAGACATTTCAGCTGAATCTTCTGTCTTAAGCTCAACTAGAGTTTAATCCTCAACCCTCAATATAGGTGCTTGAGAAGTCAAAAATACAATTTGGATATAAATCATGTGCAAGAATATGGGGACAAAGCAGGAGATTGACACAAGATAATGAGGATTATTTGAAGAGCCGGTGCAAACATAATAGGCAGAACGGTCTCTTGTGCTAAATGTGTCCATGATTCTGTGTTAAGGAGAAATGTATTTCACAACACTAATGCCAGCAACAAAAGATATAAATTTAAGTTAATTGGCAAAAGAGCAGAGGTGTGAAGAATCAAATGTATTTTTATGAGGAAGGAGTGCAGGAATGAAATTACTTGGATAGCTTTTCAAAAAGCTGGCAAAGACACAATAGGCTAAATGGCTTCCTTATTTACTTTAAACATCCAAACACAAAAGACAGGATTAGGACTAGGCCAATCAGCCTTGAGCCTGCTCCAACATTCAGCATGATCATAGCTGATTATCCAATTCTGTACCCTGTTCCCACTCTCTCTCATACCTTAGACCCCTTTAATCTGACAAACTGCATCTAATGCCTTGCAAACTTCAAACCTTTTGACCTCAACTGCTTTCTGTGGCAGAGAACGCCATCAGCTCACTTTTCATTGGGTGAAGAAAATTCTCCTCATCTTTGTCCTAAATGGCCTGTCCATATCCTTAACCTGTAACACGTGGTTCTGGACTCATCAGTCATCAGGGTCATGATTCGTGTAATATCCTATCTCATCCTGTTAGGATTTTATACGTTTCTGAGATCTACCCTCATTCTTCTAAACTCCTGTAAATACAATCCTAACCAATCCAGTCTGTCTTCGCGCATCAGTCTGCCATTCCAAGTAAACCTTAGTTATATTCAATCCATAGCAAGAGCATCCTTCTTTAGATAGGGAAGTCAAAACTGCACACAATACTCCAGGTGTGGTCTCACCAAGGCCCTGTACAATTACAACAAGACATCCCTGCTCCTGCACTCAAATCCTCTCGCAATGAAGGCTCATTTGTCGCCTTTACCTCTTGCTGCAGATCCTATGTCCTAATTAACAGCTAAAATTCTGTTGTTCACAGTCCTGAATTTTGACCCAATTGTCCTGCTATCTTGGTCATATGAAGCATTCCCTTGCCAGTCCAAGCTGTTGTACAACGTGAAGTCAGAGGTTAGCTGGCTGATCCTGAGAAGAAATGCCTGCATTTATTTGAAAGCCCTTTTGTAATGTTTGTTTGTTGTGTATTTCAAACCAGCAGAGTACAGCAGCGCAGTCAATGATATTACACAATACTTTGATTGAGTGCATGGTTGGACTGTTAATACTTTAAGAAAACACATTGGATGTGCTTGAATAATTGGTTAAAGGGCATTAAGTATAAGGTGAGACTCAGATGTGTTAACTAAGCCAATTGCATTCCATAAACTCTAGTAATCATGAATCATTGTAATGGATTTTGTTTTATTCTGTTGGTACCATAGTATTGGCTCAGAGCATCCAGCTTCCTCTTTATTAGTAAACAAGGTAGATATTCTGACAATGCATAACATCTTTTATCATGCTCACCCCACTTCAATCAATTGTGCTTTGCAATCCACTGAAGGTTCTGTGAACCGTCTCAATCTATTTCCTTTGAGCGTATCCATCCTCAGCCCCTAATCGGGTCAGGCTTTATTGATGTTTGTTGTGATATTAAGTAAATCACTGGCCTATCTTTCAGCAGTAATGCCTCTTGGATCTGCATCGATGTAAATGACCGAACCAAATGCAATTTTACGGCATCATTGACTTACCCACCAGACATTAATAATGGTTTGGCATTCAGTATAGATCTTTTTGTTCTTCAGTGCAAAGTAACTATTCAATCTTCTGATGCAAACAGCAAAGCATTTTAAATAAAAGAAAGAGCTTCTATGCCAACTGAAGCTGTGAAGGAAATTACAATCATTCCTCAAGTGTTTCTGTAGGGAATAATTCAGTTGGCAGCCCATTTTTATTCCCATGAGGCTGACTAACCAGGAAGTGACAATGAGACCAAACTACTTTATTATATTATTTGCAATACTTACCATCTCTAATTTTAACATGAAAGAAACTTCCTCTATACCATGGGAGTTAGGGGTGGGTCACAGAACTAAATGTTTTAAATTAATCACTGATCAAGTAAAAGGATGAAAACTGCAGCTTCGGACAAGAATCAATTGTGTGGTATTCTCTTTTCCTTTCTCATGATACAGCTATTTAAACAGGCAAAAAGGAAAGGGTTGGAAGATAGTTTGGGATGTTCATTCTGCTTTTCTAGAAAGCGATTTTCAGAATCGAGCTTCATTGTTCTCACACCAAAACCGAGATCAGAAGATAAATCAGACAGGAGTGATTTTTCAAATTTGCAGAAGTGGTAAGAGTTGGTGGGCCGAAGGGCCTGTTTCTCTGCTTTTTGACTGAGAAAAAAAAAGGCTACCAGTAAAATAATCCTGCTCCTGTGTCTCCCAATGTTTTACATTCAAGATCTTCAGTTTCATCATCAAATGAAAGGCTGACCCTGCCCATGATCTTCAGCTATGTGAAGCTGTGGAGGACGCACTTGCCTAGTATGTCTGAGCCTTGTGGACAAACACCCCACCCAGAGGTCAGTTCTGAGGCCTATGGACTCTGTCTGCCCTGGGAGGGGGAGGAGTCCAGAAGGTCTTTTGAGAGTCCATTGGTGATGTGGATGGCATTTGAACAAAAATAGGTTCTCAGATTTTTAATTTCCCATGATTATGTTTATGTGAGTCCCTGTTTAACAGCAAATATCCTCAGAAGATACTGTGGCTACCCATCCTTATCCTTAGATGATGTTTCATGGACTGAGATGTGAAGGAAGCAGCAGCTACATGATAAGCAGGCAATGGGTGTACAGGAAGTATCTGTGACTTTGGCAACCAAGTACCACTTTTCCATATGCTGACATTGCTATTACATCACAGTCATTTGTGAGGTTCAGCTGCTAACTTGCATGACATGGTTAGGAAAGCGTGGGTCAAAGCATAGGACTCTTCGAGGAGTTTAATGCCTAAACATTGCAAGTAATGCTGTGTTTGTGAATGTGTTTCATCTTCAGTGTGTGGGTGTGTGTCTACTGGTGCTGCCCATTGGAAATTCCTGCACAGTTGTAGCCTAGAACAAAGAACACAGAAAATTACAGCCCAGGAACAGGCCCTTCGGCCCTACAAGCCTGCGCTGATTCAGATCCTCTATCTCAACCTGTCGCCTATTTTCTAAGTGGTTTTATCCCTTTGCTTCCTGCCCATTCATGTATCTGACTGGATACATCTTAAATGATGCTATTGTGCCCACTTCTACCACTTCTGCTGGCAACATGTTCCAGGCACCCACCACCCTCTGTGTAAAGAACTTTCCATGTATATCTCCCTTAAACTTTTCCCCTGCAGATTCATCCCTCAAATTGGCAGCATTCAGGCATGGTCACAGCCATTTTCATTTCCATTGTCATTTACAGGATGATGGAAGGCAACAGAGAAATTACTCTGTTGTACCATGAATACCAAGATAATCTCTCTTTGTACCATGAATTCAAGGCTCGATGTTTTGGTGAACATCAATATTTCTGTCTTGTTGGCCTCCGATCAACTCAATAGGTCTGAGTCTGCATCTGCCTCCCTTTCTTCCCCTTCCATCTCACTGCAAGTAAATGAGGTCAATTCACCAGGTCTTGAAGTCACTGTTTCCAAACCCCCACCCTCAAAAAACTAGGATGCTGCTCACCATTAATGACCTCCCTCCCACATGACCCCTTATGCTACCATGCTCTGCTAGGTCTCTTTCCCACGTCTCCATCACTATGGCCATGCAGTAAGTTGCTCCCTTCCTCTGTTCTTCTCTATCTCCTCTGCATTCTGCTTCCACTCCCCATGATTAAGATTTTCAGTCTCCCTCCCATATCACCAGCCCTATGATAACCTTCTCCAACCACCCTTGATGTTTAGTGAGCAGACACTGAGGACTGACCATGGCCCATGAGTAACTTAGCTGGATGGCCCTGAGTAATGAGTGATCACACCCCTGATTGATATCTCTACAGCTCCCTGATTGCGTTTCCTCACTGTTTGGCCTGGCAGCACTAGATTCACAGGGTTGACTGTGACCCACTGGCCAGATGTAAAGGTATGGACATTGCAACTAGATTCTTGATCATGATCGTATCCATGCCCCTGGGCTGTTATTGAAAGTGGCCATTGACTTACCTCTTACTAACCAATGGGTATATCCATCAACAAGGACTCCTTAGGCTTTGAGAAATGGCCATTTGCTTGAAGCACATGCAGACAGTGCAGATTTGAGGTTGACATGGCAATGGGGCATGTACAATAAGATGTTAATTTCCTTGATCTCAGACTAGCAAACCAGCAGATTCATAAGTTCATAAGATATAGGAGCAGAATTAGGCCATTCAGCCCATCGAGTCTGCTCCGCCATTCGATCATGACTGATATTCTCCTCACCCCCCTTTTCCTGCCTTCTCCCCATATCCTTTCAACCCATTACCAATTAAATATCTGTCTAATTCCTCCTTAAATTTACTCACTGTCCCAGCATCCACCGCTCTTTGGGGTAGTGAATTCCACAGATTCATAACCCATTGGGAAAAGTAGTTTCTTCTCAACTCTGTTTTAAATTCGCTTCCCCGTATCCTAAGATCTCTCATCCTGGGATGCCCCACAAGAAGAAGCATCGGCTCCATGTTTATTTTATCCACACCCTTTATCATCTTTGAATACCTCAATTTGATCACGCCTCATTCTTCTAAATTCTAGACAATATAGGCTTAAACTGGTCAGTCTCTTGGCTTTGTGTCTGTGTTAAACAGCAAGGCAGTATGGCAATGCGGTGAACTTTCTAACCTTGGCTGAGGTGCTAACAACATTAAAAGATATGGCACTCCTAGGCAAAGCGGGCATGCAATGACTGGGAGCATTCCGAGAGCAAGCGAGCAACCCTGAGGTGCAGCCTGGTCCAGTTCATTCAGGCCTATTTAAGATTCCGATGATATATGCTGTTGTGCTCCAACAGCATTACAGTGTCACATTACAGTACAGAAGTATTCTCTAAGTGGATCAGAGATGTGTCATGGTGGTACACACAGGTTAGAAAATGTCAAAAGCCAGCAACCTGTGTAGATGTGGAGTAAGTGTGGCTGCTGCCCTAGAACATGCCCTTGTGTTGTTGGTGTTCAGGATGGTGTTCTGGAGGAGCAAGCAGAAAGCTGGAATCCCTAGGTACCTGCTCTGATGTTTTATTTGATAACCAACTGCCAAATGACCCATTTGACAAGTTAAGCATTAAGAATTTTTAAACCTAGCCGACCAGTCCCTAGCAAGAATCCCATCTCAACATCTGGGACTCTGTTGGAAAATGCAGCAAGTTGCTCCTGATATTAAGAAAAGCCTCAGCAATTCGCTCAGATTTTTTGTTATCTTTTATTCATTCATGAAATGAGAGTATTTCTGGCTAGGCCAGTATTTATTTCCCATCCCTAATTGCCCGGAGGGCAGTTAAGAGTCAACCATATTGCTGTGAGGCGGGAGTCACATGCTAGCCAGGCGAGGTAAGGATAGCAGTTTCCCTCCCTAAAGGGCCTTAGTGAATCAGATGTGTTTTTCCAACAATTGCTAATGGTGTCATGATTATTATTAGTCTCCTAATTCCAAATTCATCACCTTCAGGCCCCATCTTTCCACTCCTGAAAGATTCCCCATTCCACCCCATTGTGCCTTTCACTTCTTTGACTCTCTTGGCTTTTTAAGTTCCTTATCCTTTATCCAAAGTTCTGCATTGCCTTGGCTGCATTATGGTTTCAAAATTCTGAATATATCTTGGGAGGAATTGTGGATATGCAGCAATGAGATTAAATTCAATTCATGGATGTAATCCTCAGAGCATTTGTACTCTGAGAGTGCAAATTAGATCCCACTGGCACTGATTTATTTATGTAGCATATTTCATGTCTTCAGTACATTTCTCAGTGTTCCATGTCCAATGGAGCACTTTAGAAGTATAGTCACTATTTAATATGACAACCAAGTTTTATATCATTAGGTTACATTTAGAGCACTAAAGGGCAAAATTTTTTTTGTGGTATTGATTAATGAAAAAAACACTTACCAGTGAATTCAAAACTGCATTGTGCATTTTGTCCATTTACGGCTACATACACGCATGTACCGGCAATGTCATACAGTATGGAAACAGACCCTTCGGTCCAACTCAACCATGCTGACCAAGTTTCCCAAACTCAATTAGTCCCACTTTCCTGTATTTGGCCCATTCCCCTCTAAACCTTTCCCATTCAGGTACCTGTCCAAATGGTTTTGAAATGTTTTAACTGCACCTGCATCTACCCCTTCCTCTGTCAGTTCACTCCACACATGAACCACCCAGATTCCTTTTAGTTGCGCAGTGAGAGAAGATCTTCAGACTAGATTTCCGATTCAGCTGGTAAGTGGTTAATAATCTGACATTTGGCATTTTCGAGATTAATGGCACACATATTAAAGGTGAGAGAGAGTGCTTGGGTTTGAGAGTGAGAGAGTGAGAGAGAGAGAGAGAGAGGGGCGAATATGAGAAAGGACACATGAAAGAGAGAAAGAGAGAGTTCAGATGATGTTATTAGGCAATGAATAACATGTATCCTGAGATTTTTCTAAGTCTGCTTTTCCAACAATTTAATAATAAGATCCATCTTTATCATTTGGGTGGTGGTTGATGGGAAATATTCATCCTGGAGTTCAGTTACTAGTGGGGTACCACAAGGAACTGTTTTGGGTCCACTGTTGCTTGTCATTTTTATAAATGACCTGGATGAGGGCATAGAAGGTTGGGTTAGTAAATTTGTGGAATACACTAAGGTCGGTAGAGTTGTTGATAGTGGCGAAGAATGATATAGGTTTCAGAGGGACATCGGTAAGCTGCAGAGGTGGCACATGGAGTTTAATGCAGAAAGGCATGAGGTGATTCACTTTGGAATGAGGAACAGGAATGCAGAGTACTGAACTAATGGTAAGATTCTTGGTAGTTTAGATGAGATATCTTGGTGTCTCCAGCTGCCTGGATCCTTGAAATTTGCCACCCATGTTGATAGGGTTGTTAAGACGGCATATGGTGAGTTAGCTTTTATTGGTAGAGGGATTGAGTTTTGGAACCATGAGATCATGCTGCAGCTGTACAAAACTCTGGTGTGGCCATTCTGGAGTATTGCATACAATTCTGGTCACCCCATTATAGGAAGAATGTGAAAGCTTTGGAAAGGGTTTGGGGGAGATTTACTAGGATGTTGCCTGGTATGAAGGGAAGGAAAATCTGAGGGACTTGAGGCTGTTTTTGTAAGAGAGAAGAACGTTGAGAGGTGACTTAATTGAGACATATAAGATAATCAGAGGGTTAGATAGATTGGACAGTGAGAGCCTTTTTCCTCAGATGGCGATGGCTAGCACGAGGGGACATAGCTTTAAATTGAGGGGTGATAGATATAGGACAGATGTTAGAGGTAGTTTCTTTACTCAGAGTAGTAGGGACATGGAACGCATTGCCTGCAACAGTCATAGATTTGACAAGTTCAAAGGCATTTAAATGGTCATTGGATAGGCATATAGCCGAGAATGGAATAGTGTAAGTTAGATGGGCTTCAAATTGGTTCCACGGGTCGGCGCAACATCAAGGGCCGAAGGGCCTGTACTGCGCTGTAATGTTCTGTGTTCTATGTTCTATCTCTCTCTTTAAAGCTTTGGCTTGCATCTTCCAAAACATCAGGAGAAAGTAAGGACTGCTTGACAGTGTGGTGCTAGGAACACACAGCAGGTCAGGTAGCATCCGAGGAGCAGGAGAATCAATGTTTTGGGCAAAAGCCCTTCATCTGGAATGAGGACCTCGTTCCTGATGAAGGGTTTATGCCCGAGTCATCGATTCTCCTGCTCCTGGGATGCTGCCTGATCTGCTGTGCTTTTCCAGCACCACACTCTAGACCCTTCCAAAACCTCAGTTGTGTTTAGTAAACAGCAGACAATCCCTAATTCTCTTTCACCCTTTGAGCTCCAAGAAACCTTTGCAACTGAGGAATTGACTACATTTTCCATTTATTAATTCTCACAATTCATAAAGATATAAGCACTTCCAAAATTGGTAATTCCCTTTCAGTATCCACACTATCAAAATCCCTCAGGATTTTATGTTTCAATAGACCATATTTGATTCTTTTAAACGCTAATGGATGCAGGCTTATAACACCATTCCATTTGTCTTCCTAATCACTTGTATCTGCATCCTTACTTCTAATTCATGTACCCTCTGTACCTTTGAGTTCTGCAATATCTCTCCATTTAAATATAATTCTGATTGCCATTCCTCCTGCCAAAGTGGACAAATACACATTTTCCAACATTGCTGCATGTTTACTCATTCACTTAACCTATTTGAAAATGTTTTGTAGATCATTTATACTTTCAGCATAGTTTACTCACCTTATTATCAATGTGTCATCAGCAAAGTTACAGACCATATCTTCGGTTCCTTAGTCCAGTCATTGATATGTATTGTAAACAGTTGAAGGCTCCAAAATAGATCCCTGTAGTACTCTACTTGCTACATTTTACCATTTATTCCTCCCCTGTACCTCCTGCTAACTAACTAGAGAGGGTTGAGGGAAAAAAAACATATTTTAATGGCATGTTCTGTTTCTGAATGTTTCTGATTGAGTGTATTGCTGTTCCTTCTCAGATATTTTACCGGTATCTGGAAAGCTTCTGTACTTTTCTCTTCATTGCTTCATGGAGTCTTATACTTTAACTCTCGAGAGCAGATAAGATCTGGATATCTTGGCTCATCTGAAAGCTAGCATGCAAGCTGGCCTACACTCCCATACTACAATACTCAATTGGAAGCAAAAATTAAGTGCTCTGGAGTGATGCTTGAACCAAAGACTTCAGGCCCTGAGATGATGGTGTTGTAATTGACTCCTGATAATATGTAGCAGTGAAGCAACTATTTGTCACTGAAACCTAATTAATGTGTAAAGGAAGGCGCTTGAAAGTTGATAACTGTACAGGATTTTGGTGTTTGTCTTTGAACAAAAGGCATGGGCCCCAGCTTTGCCTGCCTCTTCGTGGGATACGTGAAACAGTCCATCTTTCATCCTCCGTTACATTGATGACTGTATTGGCATCAACCCATGCTCCTAAGAGGATGTTGAACAGTTCATCAATTTCACCAACACCTTCCACCCTGGCCTCAAGTTCAGAAGGACCATCTCTGGCACATCCCTCCCACTCCTCTCCGTCTCCATCTCTGTCAACAGACTCAACCCACTGACTCTCCCAGCTACCTTGACAACACCTCCTCCCATCCTCCTTCCTGTAAAAATGCAATCCCTTATTCCCAATTCCTCTGTCTCCGCCATATCTGCTCCCAGGAGGAGCAATTCCACTCTAGGACATCCCAGATGGCTCCTGTTTCAAGGACCGCCATTTCCTCTGCCACGTGATCAACAATGCCCTCCAGCATATCTCCTCCACTTCCCGCACCTCTGTCCTTGAACCCCACCTTCCCCAACCACAAAAAGGTTTTCCACCCAACCATTCCGGATCCAGCACATTATCTTCTGCTATTTCCACCACCAAGAGACAGATCTCTCTGGTGGGTGGCACGGTGGCACAGTGGTTAGCAGTGCTGCCTCACAGCGACAGAGACCCGGGTTCAATTCCCGCCTCAGGTGACTGACTGTGTGGAGTTTGCATGTTCTCCCCGTGTCTGCGTGGGTTTCCTCCGGGTGCTCCGGTTTCCTCCCACAGTCCAAAGATGTGCAGGGCCAGGTGAATTGGCCATACTAAATTGCCCGTAGTGTTAGGTAAGGGGTAAATGTAGGGGTATGGGCGGGTCGGTGTGGACTTGTTGGGCCGAAGGGCCTGTTTCCACACTGTAATGTAATGTAATATAATCTAATCTTACTGCCAGAGATATATTTCCCTCCCCATCCCTGTCAGCGTTCCACAGAGACCATTCTCTCCGTGACTCCTGCTTTAGGTCCACACCTCCACCAACCCACCCTCCACTCCCGGCACCTTCCCTATTACCACAAGAGGTGTAAAATCTGTGCCCACACCTCCCCACTCACCCCTGCCCAAGGCCCTAAAGGATCATTTCACATCCAGCAGAGATTTTCCTGCACATCCTCTCATCTCATCTATTGTGTCCATTGCTGCATCAGGTAGATAAGATGCCAACTCGTGGAACATTTCAGGGAACACATGTACCAACTGACCTCACTACCCTGTGGCCTACCACTTCAATTCCCCCTCCCACTCCTCCGATGACATGCAAGTCCTGGGCCACCTCCACTGCCAAATCCAAGCCACCTGACAACTGGAGGAAGAATGCCTCATCTTTCGCCTTGGGACTCTACAACCACGTGGCATCAATGTCGACTTCACCTGTTTCCTCATCTCCTCTCCTCTCTCATCCCAGATCTAGCCCTCCAACCTGACATCACCCTCTTGACCTGTCCTACCTGTCCATCTTGCTTCCCACCTATCCTCTCCACCCTCCCACTGACCTATCACTGTCACCCCCCACCTGCATGCACCTATCGCCTTCCTAGCTACTGCATCCCACCCTTATTTATGTCTCAGCCACCCCCTCTCCCCCACATTCCTGATGAAGAGTTTATGCCTGAAACGTTGATTCTCCTGCTCCTTGGATGCTGCCTGACCTGGTATGCTTTTCCAGCACCACACTTTTCAACTTTGAACAAAAGATAACAACATGCAATTATTTGTCTGTAATTAACCACTCATTGATATAGCATCATTCATCTGAGTTCTTGCAATTGTATAGGTTGTGGAACAGCTGACACAAATTCCCTCTTTGTGTATGCAGTGAAAAGAGTGAGGGGTTAGGAGATGGAAAACACTGCCTGAAAATGTTGCAGAGGCAGGTTCAATTGAAGCATTCAAGATGGCCGTTGGGTGATTGCTCCGAAAGAAATGGTGTGCAGAGCATGGGGAAAAGGAATCATAGAATCCCTACTGTGTGGAATCTGGCCATTTGGCTCATCGAGTTCACACTGACCCTCCAAAGTGCATCCCACGCAGGCCCACCACCCTGTAACCCTGCATCTCCTGTGGCTAACCCACTTAGCCTGAATTACAATGGGCATTTTAGCATGGTTAATCCACCCTAACCTGTACATCTTTGCTCTGTGGAAGGAAACAGGAGCAGCCAGAGGAAATCCGCACAGGCACAGGGAGATTGTGCAAACTCCACACAGTCACCTGAGGGTGGAATCAAACCTGAGTCCCTAGCCCTGTGAGGCAGCAGTTCTAATCACTGAGCCACTGTCCCACCCTAGAGATTGACACTAGATATAAAACTGGTGCAGGCATGATGGACCCAATGGCCTCCTTCCACATCATAACAGTTCTGTGATTCTATATCTCTAGCAGGCAAACTCTACCCCCAGTTCGATCCTAACAGGGAATCCCCTAATCTTTAGATAATTTATTTGGAGTGTGAGTGTGATTTTGGAGGGAGGTTGGGTTTGGACTGAAAGCCAGAAAACTCTGAAGCCAGTGCTCGTCACCACTTGTGACTGTGATAACATTGGGCTAGGGTTTCTGAGTGACAGTTTCATGCAGATTGTCCTTTTTTAATGATATTCCGATGAGGGCTCTTTCTGAAATGCAGAGCCATCTGTCAATTCTGCCAGAAATTCTGCAACCAAACTGCTTGCCATCTTGGTAATCACAGAAATGCTGGAGCAAGCCTTTTTGCCTACTAAATACAAGAGCTTACTATCAACCTCTTGGGCCCATAGCATTACAATTCTTTTATTTCTCTTCAGCTAATGAATCTATTCCCTTTTGAAAGACACAATTGAATTTGAGGTAGTGCTTTCCAGATTCAAATGATTCATTACATAAAGCAGGCACCGCCTCATATCACATTTGGAATGTCTGCCATTTACCTTAAATTGGTGCACTTTAATCCTTGACCTTTCTGTCAAAGGAAACAATTTCTGCCTTCCTACACTATCTAGAACACTCGTGACTCATGCCAGATTTCTTGGCCTTCTCTACAGAGAGCAGTCCCATGTTTTGCAGTCTGTTCCTGTAACTGACTTCCCTCAGCCATGGAATCATCATTGTAGGTATTTTCTGTACCCTCTGGATGCCTTGTCTTCTTTCCAAAAGTGTGGGTATAGTTCTCCAGTTGAGGGCAAACCAGAGTTTCATGAAGGATCACTGTAACATCCTTGCTTTTGTACATTATATCTCTAATTATAAAGGCTGTGTGCCTCAGTAACCACTTTCTCAGTCTACCTGCCATAAATGGTCTATGCACACTTTCTCTCAGATTGCTCTGTTCTTGTCTCCCATTTGGAATTGTACTCCTTATTCTATTGCCTCTTCTCCTGACTTGCAATCCATTTCCATTACATCACTTGCATTACTCTCATCAACCTTCTTTGTTAAGTCATCAAAATACTAATCGTGTTACTTAACCTTAGTTTGCACTTACCAAACCAGCGCATTACTGTCACTGAATCCCCACCCATAAATGGGTGCCAAGCATTGACAAAATAAAGTAACAGTGGAAAAGAGTATCGCTGTGAATTGCGTATTGGATTGAGTACACCAGAATGTACATTACTGCCTGAGCAATAGCCTTGTATTTCAGCATCTGTTTAGCCTTCAAGCATCATTGCTCTCAAGTTCAAACAGTAAATGAGAACGTCTTAAAGCTGTTGCCGCTCTATAAAGAACTCTAGTGGTTGTTGCTCAAGCATGTGTTGTTATACAATGAATTTTAACATCAAGTTGAGCAGTAGTATTACTCCTGCGATGAAAAGGTCAAGTATTTTCCACAGAAACAGAGTCGGGTCTTCTTAAATACCCAGCTTCGCTTTTGTGACAAAACAATTGTCCAGTTGTAACAATCAGATGCCTGTAAATCCATTAAATGAAAATGGAAAGTGATAGAAATGCATAATAGGTCGCCCATTGTTTGAAGAAAGGAAATACTGGTGAATGTGTCTGTCGGGGACCTTTTGTGAGACCTGAATTGATGATCTCTTTGTTCTATTTTTAGATATTGATGATTCTGTTGTGTATTACTATTACCAACTGTTCTTTTCCTTCACCCTTTCTCATTCAATGCAGTTTGGAATTTCCTGATAATAAGTGCAACATACATCTGTAATTATTCAGTTTGAATGTGAGCGATTTGAAGGAAAGGATTTATGTTTACTTGGTTCGGTTAATCATGACAATGTGAAATTACCGATGAAGTATAAAAATACCGAAAGCAGAACAAACACACACCATTTTACATTAGCTCTCCAGATGAACTGGTGGATAGTGAAGCCAAATTAGCCTCGTCAGCAGATCAATGATACATTTTCAGCTTCACATTGATTATACTCATCTTGTGCTGTGTTGATACCATGACAGACTTCAAACAGATCGAGTAACTTGACTGGGCATACATGAAGTGCTGTGGGCCATCAGTGGCAGCAGAATCTTGTTCCAATACAGTCTGCAACCTCATGGCCCAGCATTTTCTGCACTGAACCATAAGCATCAAGCCAGGGGGTCAACCCTGGTTCAATGGAGAGTGCAGGAGAGCATGTCAGGAGCACCAAAAATGAGGTGCCAACCTGGTGAAGTTACAAACTTGCCACCCAAACAGAGTATGGATCAGTGGTGCTGGAAGAGCACAGCAATTCAGGCAGCATCCGAAGACAGGCCTTTTTACCCAAACAGAGTAGGCAACGTGGAGTTAGGTGATTCTACAGACACTGGATCAGATCTAAGCTGTGCAGTCCTGTCGCATCCAGTCATTAATAGTGGTGGACAATTAAACAACTCATTGGAGGAGAAGGCTCCACAAATATTCTCATCCTCAATGTTTTCATAGAATCCCTACAATTTGGAAACAGGCCATTTGGCCCAACAAATCCACACAGAGTAACACACCCAGACCCATTTCCCTACCCCATCACTCTACATTTCCCTCTGACTAATTTACCTAACCTACACATCCCTGGACACTATGGGCAATTTAGCATGGTCAATTCACCTAACCTTCACGTCTTTGGACTGTGGGAGGAAATCAAAGCACCCAGAGGAAACCTACACAGACACTGGGAGACTGTGCAAACTCCATGTAGACAGTCACCTGAGTCCGGAGTTGAACCCGGATCCCTGGTGCCTGGGCAGCAGTGCTAACCACTGAGTCACTATACCGCCTCTTTGGTAGGTGTCATTGACACTGTGACCAAGCAGCACCTGCTCAGCAAAGCCCAGTTTGGGTTCCACCAGAGAATGTTCAATCTTGACCTCATTACAACCTTGGTTCAAACATGGACAAATTATTTGTGACCAAATATGGCATCAATGAAGTCATTGAGAATCAGAGGGCAAACTATCCGCTGTTGGAGTCATACCTGGCACATAGGAAGACGGTTGTGATAGTTGAAAGTCAGTCTTGTCAGGACATCCCAACGGGAGTTCATCAGTATAGTGTCCTGCATCCAACTATTTTTAGCTGCTTCTTCAGTGGCCTTCCTCCTTCATAAGGTCAGAAGTGGGAATTTTCACTAATGATTGTACAATGTTCAACACAATTGCAACTCCTCAGGTACTCCATGTCTAAATGCAGCAAGACTTGGACAATCATCGGCAGTCCCTTGCAGATGCGGATGACTCTCTTCCACCATCAGGGTGAGGCTATAGGTGGCTGTACAGTCCAACATGGTTACTGCAGGCTCTTGGGACAGGTGGTGGTCATGGGAAGGGGTGGGTAAGCCATTGCTGTGACAGCGCGCGCCTTTCGCTGTTTTCCCTGGCTTCCATTTTCTTCCCGATGGCAAGCCTCGAGGTGCTCGACGCCTTCCCAGCTGTTCCTCCTCCACTTTGGGTGGTCTTGGGCCAGTAATTCCCAGGTGTCTGTGGGAATCCTGCACTTCACTAGTGAGAACTTGAGTGTATCCATGAAGTGTTTCCTCTGTCCACCTAGGGCTCCCCTGCCATTTCAGAGCTGGGAGTAGAGCAACTGCTTGGGGAGTCTCACGTCAGTCATATGGACGACGTGCCCAGCCCATTGCAGCCAATCAAGCGTGTTCAATGCCTCAATACTGGGGATGTTGGCCAGTTTGAGGACACTGGTGTTAGTGCATCATATCCAGACATGGGCTGACAAGTGGCAAGTGGCATTTGTGCCTTGCAAATATCAGGCAATGACCATGTCCAATAAGAGATAACCAAACTATCACCTCTTGAAATTCAATGTTGTTACCATGAGTGAATTATTGAACTTCAACATCCTGGGGATTACCATTGAGGGGAAACTGAATTGGAGCAACCATATAAATAATGTAATTACAAGAGCAGATTAGAGGCTTGGAATACTGCAGGAAATAACTCACCTCCTGACCTCCATATGTGCTCCAACATCAACAAGGCACAAGTCAATAGTGTGATGGAATATTGCCCCACTTGCCTTTATGAGTGGAGCTTCAGCAACTCTCAAGAAGCTCAACACCAGCCAGGGAAAAAACAGCCCGCTTGATTAGCACCACATCCACAGACTCACAATACCTCCATCACCAACACTCAGTAACAGCAGTGTGTACTGGCAACAAAATGGACTGCAGAAATTCACCAAAACTCTGTCGACAGCGTGTTCCAAACCCGTGATGCTTCCATCTACATGGAACACATGGGAGCACCACCACTTGCAAGTTCATCTGCAAGCCACTCACCATCTTGACTTGGAAATGTATCACCGTCAATGGGTCAAAATCCACAAAGTTCCAGGACTACATACATCATATGGATGATAGTGGTTCAAGAGGTCAGCTCACCATCATCTTCTCAATTACGGGGCGGCACAGTGGCTCAGTGGTTAGCACTGCTGCCTCACAGCAGCAGCGTCCCAGGTTCAATTCCAGCCTCGGGCGACTGTCTATGTGGAGTTTGCATATTCTCCCTGTGTCTGCGTGGGTTTCCTCCGGGTGCTCCGGTTTCCTCCCACAGTCCAATGATGTGCAGGTCAGGTGAATTGGCCATGCTAAATTGCCTGTAGTGTTAGGCCAATTAGTCAGAGGGAAATGGGTCTGGGTGGGTTACCCTTTGGAGGGTTGGTGTGGACTGGTTGGGCCGAAGGGCCTGTTTCCACACTGTAGGAAATCTAATCTAATCTACAACTAGGTATGGGGAATAAAAGCTGGTTAGTGAATGACAACTACATCCTGTGAGTGAACGAAAAGAGAAAAAAAAGACATTGTGTACAGTGCATTGGGTTATTCCCACCATTATATATCTCCATTATTCTTAAATGGAATATTTCCACCCCAAATGAAAATTGTCAATAAAATGAAGAGAAAAAGATATTGAGCAATCTACCTGTTGTTCACACATCAACAGTCGTATGTATTGGAAAAATAATTTTGTGCTAAACTAAGCACTGGCATAAACAAGTTGTCTCTTGTTGTCCCAAGCTTTTAATCTCTCTATAATTATGCTATTGAACTGGAAAACACAGTTATTATAATTTGCAATTTTTTTTGTGATTAATGCTATTACCACGCATTTACTATGTTATAATCGTACATTACAAAATCGCAAATGTATCCTTAATACTATAGTTTAGATCAGAGTGGTGCTGGAAAAGCACAGCAGGTTAGGCAGCATCCGAGGAGCAGGAAAATCGATGTTTTGGGCAAAAGCCCTTTGTCAGGAATAGAGGCAGGGAGCCTCCAGGGTGAAGACATAAATGAATGGGGGTGGGGATGGAGGTGATAGGTCAGAGGGAAAGGTAGAGCGGATAGGTGGGAAAGAAGATTGGCAGGTGGTAGGACAGGTCATGAGGGCAGTGCTGAGCTGGAAGGTTGGAACTGGGCTAAGGTGGGGGGGGAGGGGAAATGAGGAAACTGGTGAAGTCCACATTGATTCCAGCACCACTCTGATCGAAACTCTGGTTTCCAGCATCTGCAGTCCTCACGTTTGCCCCTCATGATTATATAAACAGCTATAAGGTCACCCCTTAACCTCCTACGCTTCATGGACAAAACTCTCAGCCTATCCAGCCTCTTATTATAATTCAACCTCTTTAATCCCGGTAACAATCTTGACTGTATCCTTTCCAATTGAATAATATCTTACCTACAGCAGGGGAACCAGAACTGTGCACATTACTCCAATAGTGGCCTCACCAATGTTGTGTACAGCGCAAAATGACATCCCAATTCCAATACTCAGTGCCCTGACCAATGAAGGCAGATGTGCCACTTTCTTCATCAGCCTGTGATGCCACGTTAAAAGAACTATGCACCTGAACACCTAGATCTCTTTGTTGACAACCCTCTCCACAACCCTACCATTGACTATGTAAATCCTGCCTTGATTTGTCTTAACAAGACGCAACACCTCACATTTATTTAAATTAAACTCCATCTGTCATTCTTTGACCATTGGCTCAATTAATAAGATCCTTTTGTAATCTTAAATAACCTTCACTGTTTACTATACCAGCAGTTTTGGTATCATCTGCAAAATTACTAATAGTGCTTTGTATATTCTCATCTAAATCTTTTCTGTCCAAGTAACAGAACATTTGGCTGAAGTTCCTTATAATGTTAGAACATAGAACATAGAACATAGAACAATACAGCACAGAACAGGCCCTTCGGCCCACGATGTTGTGCCGAACATTTGTCCTAGCTTAAGCACCCATCCATGTACCTATCCAATTGCCGCTTAAAGGTCACCAAAGATTCTGACTCTATCACTCCCGGCTAGATAGGAATAAGGGATCTTCGCTTTTATCTGCCGATTATGTTTTGGCGCTGGTGTCCGACTGGGGTGGACAAGGTCAGAAGTCAGACGACACCAGGTTATAGTCCAACATGTTTATTTGGAAGTCCTAGCTTTCGGAGAGTTGCCCCTTTGACAAGTGATGAAGGGGGAAGTGTTCTGAAATCATATATATAGATATAAAAAATTGAGTTTTAAAAGTAGCAGACATTGATACAGACCAACTAGAAAGAGAGTAATGCCTCTTAAAGATCAATTAAGTCGTCTTTGTGTTGAACCTAAGGAGACTGAAGAGATGTTAAATGAGTATTTCATGTTAGTTTGTACTGTAAAGAAAGAAACCAAGGCTAGAGAACACAGGGAAATTAAAAGTTGATGTTTTGAAAACAGTTCCCATTACAGATGAGCAAGTGCAGGAGGTCTTAGAAAATATTAAAGTGGATAAATCTCTGGAATCTGATCTAGTGTATCCCAGGACTTTGTGGGATGTTAGGGGGGAAATTCCAGGACTCCTTGCAGAAATATTTGTATCATCTACAAATATGGGTGGAGAGTGGCTAATGTTGTGCTTTTGTTTAAGAAATGATGTAAGGAGAAGCCTGGGAACTACACACCTGTGAGTCTGACTTCGATGGTGGGTAGGTTAGAGTCATAGAGATGTACAGCATGGAAACAGACCCTTCGGTCCAACCTGTACATGCCGACCAGATATCCCAACCCAATCTTGTCCCATCTGCCAACACCCGGCCCATATCCCTCCAAACCCTTCCTATTCATATACACATCGAAATGCCTCTTAAATGTTGCAATTGTTCCAGCCTCCACCACATCCTCTGGCAGCTCATTCCATACACGTACTACCCTCTGCGTGAAGAATTTGCCCCTTAGGTCTCTTTTGAATCTTTCCCCTCTCACCCTAAACCTATGCCCTCCAGTTCTGGACTCCCCGACCCCATGGAAAAGACTTTATCTATTTATTCTATCCACGCCCTTCATAATTTTGTAAACCTCTATAAGGTCACCCCCTCAGCTTCCGACGCTCCAGGGAAAACAGCCCGAGCCTGTTCAGCCTCTCCCTGTAGCTCAGATCCTCCATCCTTGGCAACATCCTTGTAAATGTTTTCTGAACTCTTTCAAGTTTCACAACATCTTTCCGATAGGAAGGAGACCAGAATTGCACACAAAATTCCAACAGTGGCCTAACCAATGTCCAGTACAGCCGCAACATGATCTCCCAACTTCTGTAATCAATACTCTGACCATTAAAGGAAAGCATACAAAATGCCTTCTTCAGTATCTTATCTACCTGTGACTCCACTTTCAAGGAGCTATGAACCTGCACTTCAAGGTCTCTTTGTTCAGCAACACTCCCTAGGACCTTACCATTAAGTGTACAAGTCCTGCTAAGATTTGGTTTCCCAAAATTCAGCACCTCGCATTTATCTGAATTAAACCCCATCTGCCACTTCTCAGTCCATTGGCTCATCTGGTCCAGATACTGTTGTAATCAGAGGTAACCCTCTTCGCTATCCACTACACCTCCCATTTTGGTGTCATCTGCAAACTTACTAACTGTACCTCTTATGCCCACATCTAAATCATTTATGTAAATGATAAAAGGTAGAGGGCCCAGAACCGGTCTTTGTGGCACCCTGTTGGTCACAGGCCTCCAGTCTGAAAAACAACCCTCCACCACCACCCTCTGTCTTCTATCTTTGAGCCAGTTTTTTATCCAAATGGCTAGTTCTCCCTGTATTCCATGAGATCTAAGCTTGCTAATCAGTCTCCCATGGGGAACCTTGTCGAACGCCTTACTGAAGTCCATATAGATCACAACAACTGCTCTGCCCTCATCACTCTTCCTTGTTACTTCTTCAAAAAACTCAATCAAGTTTGTGAGACACCATTTCCCACGCACAAAGCCATGTTCACTATTCTGAATCATTTCTTGCCTTTCCAAATACATGTACATCCTGTCCCTCAGGATTCCCTCCAACAAATTGCCCACCACCGAGGTCACGCTCACCGGTCTATATAGTTCCCTGACTTGTCTTTACCGCCCTTCTTAAACATTGGCACCATGTTTGCCAACCTCCAGTCTTCCAGCACCTCACCTGTGACTATCGATGATACAAATATCTCAGCAAGAGGCCCAGCAATCACTTTTCTAGCTTCCCACAGAGTTCTCGGGTACACCTGATCAGGTCCTGGGGATTTATCAAAGCTATCTCATGTCCCCGTTTTGCCCTCCTGATTTCCCTCTTAAGTATACTCCTATTTTCTTTATACTCTTCTAAGGATTGACTCGATCTATCCTGTCTATACCTGGCATATGCTTCCTTCTTTTTCTTAACCAAACCCTCAATTTCTTTAGTCATCCAGCATTCCCTATACCTACCAGCCTTCCCTTTCACCCCGACAGGAATATACTTTCTCTGGATTCTTGTTATCTCAATTCTGAAGGCTTCCCATTTTCCAGCCGTCCCTTTACCTGCAAACTTCTGCCTCCACTCAGCTTTCGAAAGTTCTTGCCTAATACCGTCAAAATTGGCCTTTCTCCAATTTAGAGCTTCAACTTTTAGATCTGGTCTGTCCTTTTACATCACTATTTTAAAACAAATAGAATTATGGTCGCTGGCCCCAAAGTGCTCCCTCACTGACACCTCAGTCACCTGCCCTGCCTTATTTCCCAGGAGTAGGTTTAGTTTTGCACCTTCTTTAGTAGGTGCATCCACATACTGAATCAAAAAATTGTCTTGTGCACACTTAAGAAATTCCTCGCCATCTAAATCTAATTCCTCTCATTATCTTCTCGTTTCCACCCTTTGGAATGTGCTGAGAAATGGTCCTGCAGATTGTACACACCCTGCAGCTTGGTAATTTCCTTGAGTGGTGATACCAAAGTCCACTGGGGACATTATAGTTGAGTCCAGTCCTACTTTCTCCTTGCTTTTAAACACCATGCATTACATTGTGGACAGGAAGACTGGATGGAAACTTGGCAGGCAGCTTTGGTTCCTGGCTTTGAGGACTGTTGAGGCCCCCATTTCTTCCCTTTTTGAGTTGGCCCACCACATCCTGGGCCATTCAAGCACTAAATGGCCAATGACAGGCTTCCCTTCAGAATCAAGGAGCTTGTCTGTGCAGGACCTTTACTTGTTGACATTTAGTGAAAAATGAGAGGATGGCAGCTGTCTACTGACCTCAGATCTCAAGGAAAATCGCAGGCACAGGGGAATGAAGTCAAGATGAGCGTCGCGGTTGTGAAAGGGTGTGGGTGGGGGCAGGGAGGAGGTGGCGCTGTGTTGGCAGGAAGTGCGGGCAGTTGAAAGTGTCCATTACTTTCTCTGAGCTGCAATCCCTCAGTCAATGTTTTCGAACGAGGGGGCCCATCCCTGCCAACAAGGATGCTCATGTAAACCATGTTAGGGTTTGCTTGTTGAGTTCTTCAGATGACATACCTTTACCTGCCACTGGGTGGATGCCGGATCGGTGGTGCAGGAAGAGCACAGCAGTTCAGGCAGCAGGGTTTGCTTGTTGAGTTCTTCAGATGACATACCTTTACCTGTCACTGGGTGGATGCCAGTGATTGCCAGATGAGGCCCTTAAATAGCATCAATTGCTTCAATTGGCAGTATGGCGGCAAGGTCAAATGCTTCAGTGTCACAATTGTAATCTGGATGGAGACAGGAAAACAAGTATCTCATCCATAGTACTAGTAAGTGGCACAATGTCATCAAACTCCCTGTGCAGAGGGGCATAAGACTCCATCCCCCACTCCCACATTCTCTACCATTTTCATACCTCCAGTCTCATGAGGCCATACTTACTTAGGCTAAATAGTGCATGCATCTGGAAGCAAACCCTCAGACCCTCCTTGTCTATTCCCATCAGTTCCACATTAATCAGTTCATTTATTCACCAAAGTATCCGAGGAGCTCATACAAATTTAATCTCATACATAAACAAACCTGAAATTCTCTAACTTTGTCAATTAATAATTGCCCTGCAGTTCTTCGTCATGCATTATTTGTGTGGTGTGCTATAAGTTAGTCAAGAGACTTGCTTGGAATCAGACTTCAAATAAAAAATATGTTTGCATTGTCTTACTGAATTGAAAACAGCTCCAGATACTTCCTAGACCAGGTGCTGCTTTGTATTCCCAACATTTTCTGTTTTTATTTGGTTCAATTGTGTTTGTGAATGTATTGATGTTATTCAATGTGATGTTCATGTTTTACTTTGATAAATGGCACAAGAAAACCCAGAGAATTCAATTAATTCCTAAACTTTACAGGTGCCCACTGAACAGTGTGATCCAGTAATTGGCCCAGTCTGTCTATACATTCGTAATGCTGAATGTTAAGATAATCGAATTTTACAGAACAGAAGGAGGCGATTCGATCCATTGTGTCTGTACCAGCTCCTGAAAGATCTGTCCAGCTGGTGCCATGCTTCAGTCCTATCTCTGTAGCTCCGTAACTTCGTCACTTTCAAAATGGTATTCTTTGTAGAAGCTAATTTCCTTATGCATAACAAATAAATTCATGCTAGAAAGTAAGGTACAATATTTTTCCAGTCGCTTCCTCTTCTCCATTGTTGCCTTATCGTAAGATTGTTAGAATTAGGAACGTGTTCAAGCTGTTCGACCCCTCAAGCCAGCTCTGTCATTCAATACAATCATGACTGACCCAACATTCATCACCAGTCCTTTCCTGCCTCTTTGCCATAACCCTTGATCCCCCTCCTAATCAAGACCCTATCCATCTCTGCCTTAAATATGCACAAGGACTCTGTCCCACAGCTCTCTGTGACAAAGAATTCCAAAGGCTCTCATCCATCTGTGAGAAAAGAAACCCTCCTCACCTCAGTCTGAAATTGATGCCCCTTTATTCGGAGACCACGTCTGCTGGTCCTAGACTCTCATGAAGGGTACATCTGCCCACCATCTACCCTGTCAAGCCCTTTAAGAAGCCTATATATTTAATTGAGTTCACCTCAAATTCTTTTAAATTCCAGTGAGTAGAGTCCCAATCTTTTTCGCTTTTGCTCATAAGACACTCCCTCCATACCAGGGATCATCATAGTGAATCTTCTCTGAACTGTCTTGAATGAAGCGATTTTTTATTGTTCAATAAAGGGACCGAATAAGGGAAGCAAGGTTCTCCCAGTCTAATGGTATTTATTGGAATCAAACTGCTCAGCATGCTGCAGTTTTTAAAAAAAAACCCTTCCAAAAATGAACAACTTTACATTTTGCCACACTCTACTCCATTTGCCATTTTTTTTTTCCCACTTACTTAACCGATCAATTCCTCTGTAAATTGTTTGTATTCCCCTCACAGCTTGCCTTTACACTTATGATTGTGTCTCCAATACATTTTGCTTTTCCCCTTCAAGTCATCAACACAAATTTTATCAGTTGTGGTCCCAGTACCAATCCCTGTGGGACCCCACTGGTTACATGTTGCCAACAAGGCAAATAACCCCTTTATACCCATTCACTGGTTTCTGCCCATTAGTCATTTCTCTATCCACATCGATATGCTACCTCTAGCAACATGAGCTATTATCTTGTGACTGGTTCCCCTCTATCCACTCTATCTAAGTCATTAATATTCTTAGTATCATTAACATTATTGGAAATTATCTCTCTTGAATTTGTAATTATATTTTGGATGTAGGTTTGCTCGCTGAGCTGGAAGATTCATTTCCAGATGTTTCGTCACCATACTAGGTAACTAGTAGGGTAACGAAGCGTCTGGAAATGAACCTTCCAGCTCAGTGAGCCCACTTACATCCAAAACCTCAACCTGAGCCAAAAGTCTTCTCAAAACTCGCTTATAATTATATGACAAAGTACAATTGCTTCATCTGTCATTTCATCTTATTCCATTAATATCACAACAGAACAAATTGAATGAATTAAGCCATGATGACTTATTAAAAAGATTTGAGGAGTATCTGTGAAGGACCTAGGTTAACAATAGAGGACAACACCAAATGTAAATAATATGAAGGGATTTGGGTCCTGGCTACATGGGATGGGGCTTCCATTGTGGTTCCATGCTTCCTGAACATATGTTTACCAATCTCTCACACAGACTGGTAAACTGGACATAGGTTCTGTTTATTGAAAGGTATTATAGACTCATATAGCATAAAAGAGGCCCTTTGGCTCATCCAATGTGTACCACCAAAACAATGCTACAGACATGAGTCCCACTTTCCCGCACTTGGTCCATAGTCTTGAATGTTATAACATTTCAGGTCCTTTTCCTTTTAAAGTTTGTGACATTTCTTGTTTCAACTGCCCTCCCAGGCAGTGCATCCCAGACCTCCACCACCGTTTGGGTAAAAATGGTTTTCCTCAAATCCCCTCGAAACATCCTGCCTTTCATTTTTAAATTTTACAGGATTGCTCAGCAGGTAGATTTGTTAGAGTCCAGTTCAGCAACTACTGATACAGGAAAACAGAGCTACCAGCCTCTCACACAACATACTGCAAGTTCAATGTGCCTTCAGATGGTCTTCATTCTGACTGCTTGCTTCTTAGAACACTGTCTCTTTAAAGTGATATCGCAACAGATGCTTGTAAAAATGAAATTCCAAAACCCTGGAATATATATGAGCAAGCAAGACCAAAGGAAATGAGGAGTACCGTCGTCTGAGAGGTGGAGGGGGTGTGGTTGTGAGTTGGAGTAGGGGAGAGCAGTGATGGAGATTGGTTTCAAAAAGAGACGAAGGGTAAGAGGAATGAAGATGGCATTTGTGAAACTGGTGAAGGAACTTCTGAGGAACACTGACCGAAGTAACATTGCATAGCATTGAGAGAGAAAATAAAGATTGTAATGAAGGATGAGAGAGAGAAGTAAAATAGCAAAGTTTGTGTATCTTGAAATCATTAGCTTTTGCTTGCTTTCTGGCCACAGTTCTTAGGACTGGATGTTGAGGCTTTAAATTAATGTCTTTCCATATTAATACACTGTCTTGAAAAAAACTTCAACACTGCTCTCGCACTTCCTTCTCTTCTGAAGGCTTTTATTCAAAGTGAGAGCATGGTTCCACATTTTACCTTGCCTGAGTGATCATGTGTGAAACTAAAGTAGGCAAAGACAAACTGTTGTTAGCTGGGCCTAATTCAGCCATCTCTAGTCATTCTCATAGGTACCTGCCGGCAGGTATATCTATCACGAGCCATGATTGTGATCGATTTTCTGCTCCCACTCAGATCTGTGGGTCTGGAGACCATTTGCAGCAGTTGTGCTGCTATTGTGACTGTGATCAACTTAGCCCCCACCAGGAATCGAAACAAAGACCATTTCTCCCTAAAATCTCCATAACCCTTCACTTCCTTTGATATCGTTGTTTTATGGGACATGGGCATCACTGGCAAGGCTAGCATTTGTAAAATAAAAGAGCTTCTATAAGTATATAACAAAAAAGGTTGGTGAAGACAAATAGCCCCTTTATAGTCTGAAAAAGGAAGTTTGATAATGGAGAGCAAGAAAATGATAGAACAATTAAATTTATTTTTATTCTGTCTTCACAGTAGAAGACAGAAGTAACTTTCCAGAAAAAAAAATAGAAAGTGGATTTCAAGCAAATTAGTATTGGTTTTAAAAAAAAAATTAGAAAAATTAATGGGATTGAAAGCTGATAAATCCTCAGGGCTTAATAATCTACATTACACTGTATTAATGGAGGCAGCCATGGAAACAGTGTGTGCCATATTCCATATGGTTGTCATATTCCAAATTACTGCGGATTCTGGATTAGTCCCGTCACATTGGAGGATGGAAAATGTAACCTCACTGTTTAAAAAAGGAAGGAGGGAGAAAATTGCATATCAGTTGATCTATCATCACTAGTAAGGAATTTGCTGGAGGTTGTTTGACATAGAATTTGTAACAGGGCATTTATATCATAAAAAGCACCAGCGTTACAGATAGTCAACATTGATTTATGTAAGATAAATAGTGTTTGACAAAATTAGACTATAGACTATAGAACATTACAGTGCAGTACAGGGCCTTTGGCCCTCGATGTTGCGCCGACCTGTCATACCAATCTGAAGCCCATCTAACCTACACTATTCCATGTACGTCCATATGCCTGTCCAATTGGAGGATGTAACTAATTAGATGAAGGAGAGCCACTGGATATCCTGTATTTGGATATTTAGAAAGCTTTTGATAAGTTCCACATAAACAGTTTTGTGCAAAAATCAAAGCAGATGGGATTATTAACAATATGTGGGCATAGAATGAAAATCTATTTGTAGACTGGAAATGGTATAAATAAATGGGCTGTTCTCAGAGTGAAAAGCTAAGTAAGACAAATGGGATACTGTCAGAATCAATGCTTGGGCCCCAGCTATTTACAATATATAACAATAATTTGGATGAAGGAATTAAATGTAATATTCCCATGTTTGTTGATGACACAAACTAGCGGGTGTGGAAATGGTGAGGAGGAATTATAGAAGAGACGAGTTGAGTAAGTAGACAAATCCACGGCAAATGCAGTATAGTATGGAGTTGTCCATGGTAGGGAAAACAAAAACTCAGTTTATTATTTAAATAGTGATAGACTGGGAAAGATTGGTGTACAAAGGGACCTGGGTTTCCTTATACCCTGGTACTTGAAAGCAACCGTGGAGGTGCACAATTGGTCTGTTGGCTTTCATTGCAAGAGGATCGTCACATCTGGAAAGGGTGGTTAAAAAGACGTTTGGCATATTAGCTATCATTACTCAGTCCTTTAAGTATAGGAGTTGGGACGTCATGTTGAGGTTGTACAGGACATTGGTGAGGCCTCTTCTGGAATATTATGTCCAGGTCTAGTCACCCAGTTATAGGAAGGATTATTTAAAGCTGGAGAGAGTTCAGGAAAGATGTACCAGGATGTTACTGGGTATGGGAGGTTTGAGTTACATAGAAATGCTGGACAGGCTGAGACTTTTTTCACTGGAGCGCAAGAGATTGAGAGGTGACCTTACAAAAGTTTATAAAATAATGAAGGGTGTAGAGAGGGTTAATGGTAGTTGTCTTTTCCCTAGGGTGGTGGATTTCAAGACTGGGGGTGCATTTTTAAGGTGAAAGAAGAGAGATTTAGAAAAGTCATAAGAGGTAATTTTTTTACAGAGAGGGTGGTTCGCATGTGGATTAAACCTCCTGAGGAAGTGGTGGATGTGGGTACAATTTCAATGTTTAAAAGACATTAGGTAAGCACATGAATAGGAAAGGTTTGAAGGGATATGGGCCTGAAGCAGGTAAGTGGGACTAGTTCAGTTTGGAATTCTGTTTGGTATGGACTGGTTGGACCGCAGGGTCTGTTTCTGTGCAGTAGGACCGTATGACTTGAGTCCAGGAGCATGAAAGTCTACTGCAGCTGTAAAAGACATTGCTGAGATCACACCTCAAGTACACTGTGCAGATTTGCTGTCCTTATGTAAGGATGGAAGATGGAATGCAGCAAAGGATCATGAGACTGATTTCTGGGTTAGCACATTTGACGTATGAGGAGAGATTGGGTCAACCTGACTTACATTTACTGGAATTTAGAAGAATGAGGTGGGATCTCATTGAAATGTATAAAATGGTGACAGGACTAGACAGAGTGATGGGATGATGTTTACCCTGGCTGGGAGTGGAGAGCCCGAACAATCGGCCACAGGATACAGGGTAAAAAAGTGTGGTGGTGGAAAAACATAGCCGGTCAGGCAGCGTCCAAAGAGCAGGGGAGTTGACATTTTGAGTATAAGTTCTTAGTCAGGAAATTTGAAGATCTTGATCACATTCCTGATGAAGAGCTTATGCTTGAAACATCGACTCTCCTGCTCCTTGGTTATCACCTGACTGGCAGTGCTTTTCCAGCACAACACTTTTGACTCTGATCTCCATCATCTCCAGTTCTCACTTACTCCACAGGCTACAGGGTAGGCCATTTTGGATGGAGCTGAGGAGAAATTTCTTCTTTCAGAGGGTAATGAACTTGTAGAATTCTCTAGCACAGAAGGCTGTGATGGTGAAGTCACTGAATATATTTAAGAAAAAAAGATGTATTTCCAGAAGCTAAAGGTGTCAAGGTCTTGGGGGGAGAGTGGGAGGTGGCATTGAGATAGAGAATCAGCCAAGCGCAGGCACATTTTAGGGTGGGGTGAGGACACAATGGGCTGAATGGCCTCTTCCTAGTTTCTATGTTGCCCCCCCCCCCTCAAATTTCCTTAAGAACTGGTGGTGAGGTGCCTTCTTAATCATCATGTTCTATTTGGTCCAGGTCAAGCTAAAGTGCTGAGGGGAAGATGCGTCCAGGACTTGTGGTTTTGAGGGCAGTTCTGTAAGGTGCATGATAGGTCACTCACCAGCTCTCCACATGGCCATCAAGACCCTGATTCCCCCATGAGGTTCTGCCAAATTACTGTCTTTCAAAAGAACATCGATGCCTGTACCATGTATCAGTGCATCGTGATGTCATGAGGTGTGCTATCTAAATACAAGGCTTGTTTTTTTTAATGAAGGGAAACATCTCCATAATTGGCAATGGGTTGGGTGTGAGATCTTCAAACACAACCACATGGTTTCTGATGGTACAGCAACAGGACATTATGTTTGGAACGTCACTAACCCTTGACTGTAAAATGTTGCTAAAATGTTAATATAACAAACAAGCAACAGAAAAGAAGGACAAATAAAAAAAAATAGACTTGGTTTACAAGGAGAAAACAAAATGTACATTTCATCAGTTAAACTGCTGAGGATAGATTGGAGAAGCTGGGATTATTCTCCTTGTAGGGCAGAAGGCTGAGAGAAGATCTGATTGAAGTAATGAATATCATGAGAGCTCTGAGCAAAGTAAATGGAACAAAAATTTTCCTACTCTTGAAAAGATCAAGAATGAGATGGTACAGACTGAAAGTAATTAATGAAAGAATGAGAGTGGAAGGGAAATGCAGTGGCTCAGTGGTTAGCACTTCTATCTCACAGTGTCAAGGAGTTGGGTTCAATTCCAGCCTTGGGTGACTGTGTTTGCATGGGGTTGGCAGGTTCTCCCCACATCGGTGTGGGTTTCCTCCAAATGCTCTAGTTTCCACCCACAGTTCAAAGATGTGCAGGTTAGGTGCACTAGAGACTGAGGGGTGACCTTTCAGAAGTTTATAAAATCATGAGGGCCATGGAAAGGGTGAAAACTTAAGGTCTTTTCCCCAGGATAAGGGTGTCCAAAACTCGAGGGCATAGGTTAAAGTGAGAGGGAGAAGATTGAAAAGGGACCCAAGGGGCAACGTTTTCATGCAGAAGGTAGTGCGTGTATGGAATGAGCTGCCAGAGGAGGTGGTGGAGGCTGGTACAATTACAACATTTAAAAGGCATCTGGATGGATATATGAATAGAAAGGGTTTAGAGGGATATGGGCCAAATGCTGATAAATGGGACTTGATTATAATGAAGGATATCTGGTCGGCATGGGTGAGTTGAACTGAAGGGTCTGTTTCCATGCTGTATGTCTCTATGACCATATTAAATTGTCCCATAGTGTCCAAGAATATGCAGGATCAGTGGGCTAATTATGGTAACTGTGGGTTATGGGGATACATTGGGATTCTCTTCAGAGGGTCCATGCAGACTCGAATGGGCCCAATGGCCTCTGTCCACATGGTCAGCATTCTATGATTTGACTTTGTGATATGATGAAAACCTTTTCACTCAGTGGGTGGTTGATGTCTGGAATGCAGTGTCCGCAGGTGTGGTGGAAGCAGGCTCAATCAATGCATTCAAAACGGAATGAGATGGTTATTTAAAAACAACAATGTGAAGGATTATGGGAAGAAATCTTGCTCATTTGGTGATCAGCATAGATGCAATAGACCGAATGGCCTCCTATGCAGTAACATTTCTGGTACTCTGTGTGATTCAAGGCAGTAACATTAAACTCAATTGTTCAGTTGTTTCTTCTCGATGTAATGTCTCATTAGGGAATTACTAATTGGACGTTGTTATTAATCGGTTTCTGTCCTTTTTCTTCTTCATAGGCTTTCCCAGGAAACTCTAATGCGGACAGTGTTGTGCACCACAAGCTCCAGTACTCCGTCAGAGCCAGATTCCTTCGTTTTGCCCCTCTCCAGTGGAATCCTACCGGTAGAATAGGAATGAGAGTTGAGGTTTATGGCTGCTCCTACAGTAAGTACAAGTTATCAAAGGAAAGGCTTGTGTCTCATTGTCAAGTGATTATTTTTGCAGGGATGATGGTGTTCATCACATCATAATGAGGGCTGGAGAGGGAGAGAGAGAGGGAGACAAAGACTTGCATCTGAATCACTAAGTACATCTCTCAGGAATGCTTTAGTGTTCTGCATGCCAAGAAGTGAATTAAAGCATTCTTGTTCTTCTGTAAGTAAACAGACACACAACAAAGCCCCAAAGAATAATTCAATTTCACTAACACCTGAACTTGCGGGGAAAAAAAAACAACACTACCTAATTTGTATTTTCATGGAGCTCATTAACTGGTCTGGTGTGTTGAAACGTTAACTGTTCCAGCCTACTTGGGACAGTGACTCTAAGATAGTGTGGACAGCTGTCTTATTCTGTATTTACCTGTGCCTGAAATAGGAAGTCTTCGATTGCTCAGAACTAACATGTTTTGGTCGTGTTTTCTTTCAGTATGGGTGTCGGGTCAAAGCAAGTCAAAACAATTATGAAAAAATGCTAAAAACTACCTCGAAGCAGTCAATTTTCCAACTTGTCTTGTGTAGCTCAAAATAAAATTGAATTGAATTGAATTTATTGTCACGTGTACAGAGGCACAGTGAAAAGCTCGGTCTTGCGAGCAATACAGGCAGATCACAGAGTTAAGTAGCACAGATAAGTAAATAATAGGTAAGTTGCAGCAAAAACAAAAATACAGGTACAGGTGAATGTTAAGAATTTGTGAGTCCTACTCGCAAAATAGAGGTCTACTTCGACCGGTCATAGAATCAAAAGATTCTAAGATAGAAAAACAGGAGTGGGCTAATTGGTCTTTCGAGCTTTCCCTGCCATTCGATAGGATGATGGCTGTTCTGACATCTCTCATATTCACTTTCCTGCCCTTTCCCTGAGTCCTTGATTCCCTGACTGATCAAGAATCAATCTGTCTCAATCTTATATACACACAAGGACTCTGCAGGTCTCTGTAGTAATGAGTTAATTACATCTATTTCCAAATGTGCCTTTTTTATTTGTGTTTAACTTTGGAAATTATATTGATGATGTAATAGAGCAATCCTGTCGAATCATTAAATGAAGGAAGTCATTCCGCCTGTAACTCGCATTGTGAATGCGTTGTAGACACCAGGGAACATTTATATCAAATAAAGTGAACCTTTGCAATGTGCATTCTTAACAAAAAAAGGTCTGATGACTTATCTTAATTAATGGTAGAAAGCACAGCCATACATGTAATAGGTGCTTTAATCTTCCTTATGATGTCAAATGATGTGCCTTTTAAGGTCACTGTACAAATTTTGACAAGTCCCTAAATGATCAAGCTCATCCTCACCCTCAACAACTTCTCTTTTAACTCCTTTCATTTTCTTCAGGTCAGAGGGGTAGCCAGGCATATCTGCATGGACCCCAGTTATGCTTGTCTCTACGTGGGGTACGTTGAACATGCCTTGTTCCAGTCCTATTCCAACCCCACCCACAACTCTTTCTCCAATATATCAATGATATCATCAGTGCTGCTTCCTTCTCTTGTCTGGAATTGTAAAAGTTAATCAATTTAACTTCTAATTTCAATCCCGCCCTGACTTACATCTGGTTTATCTCTGACTCCTCCCTTCCCTTCCTTGACATTTCTATTTCTATTTTTGGGAATAGACTGGCCACTAATATCCACTATAAACCCACCAACTCCCACAGCTACTGGAACTATACATCCTCATACCCTACTTCCTGGGAATACTCTATTCCATTCTCTCAGTTTCTCCATCTCTGTTGCATATGTTCCCTTGAGGCCAACTTCAACAAGGGAAATGTCCACCTTATTTAACTCAAAATGGAGAGTTTAACATAATTCACACTTCTGTTTCAGCCTCAGATATTGATACAGGTGAGATTCAGAGAACGAATACAAGCCCATGTTCTAATCCTTATATGTCTCATTCATGCAGATAAGGTGGAGTGTGTTTTAGAAAAATACACTACAAACAACTGAAGCATCACTTCCTCATTTCTACCTTCCACTTCCTTTGAGAGAAAGGATAATATTCTATGTGCCTCTTTGTGCTTGTGCGGAAGAGTTTCATAAATACCCATATCCATTTGCTCCTCCACAGTCCCAAAGTTGCAATCCACTGGAGATAACAGAGGTCTCCAGAATGCCAATGAGAGATCCACATTACCTCTTATGGGGAGTCTTATTATATCATACCCCAGTTGGGCATTTAACAGGCCAAAACTGGGCCTTCCCCTGTCTGCTAAGATCCTTCTCTCCATGAGTTGTCGTCCTTTGATAGGCCAGCAGCTCTGTGCACATTAAAGCTGCTGGGAGGTCTTGGCTTCTGCTTGTAAATACACCCCCCAGTGCTAAGGAGTGTCACTGCATCCCAGGCTGGAGGTGAGGGTTGGTGGAAGGAGGAACCACTAGACCAGTGTCAAGGGGGAAGGGATTGGGGTGGAGGTGAGAAAAGAAAAGATAGTAATGCAGGGGCTTGGCGCTTGGGAGGTCCTCCCCTTCCGAATGCTTGGTTCCTCTCAATTGGATAACGATCACCTGGGAACAAAGGGCACCCCAGGGAGCCTGCAACAAACAGCATTCACTTCCCCAGGGCCCTGCCTGATGACTCTCTTTCCCACTACCATGTTGTTACTTGTAGGGGTAAGGTGGAGTCCTTAAGTGACTATGAATCAACTATTTGGGGTCCTCAATTAACAGTGGTATGGCAAGGCAGAAGAGAGCGGATAGCTCATTTTAAAAAGCCTCTTAGATGTCAGAGTCTTTACCCAACCGGGATTCCAGCCGTAGGAATCTGGAATGCACTGTCTGGGATAATGACAGAGAAACCTTACAGCCTTTAGAACATAGAATAGATCCTTGCAGGACTGGAGTTGGCACTGCCATAGAAAATGGACATGGTTTGACAGTCTTTCACACCAAGGGATTGGTCAGAGCGAGGGTAAGCTCAGCCTTTCTGAATCAGGCGTGATCAGAACCTCCTGCCAGGAATGCGGAGCTCTTTTTTAACACCACAAAAACTGTGGAGTCGCAACTTGATCGTAATTGTCACTCCTCGGAAACTCCAACCCACTAAACCGAGTGCAAAGAACGAAAAACATGGGGGCACCCAGCAATAGGATTTATTTTCCAAGACACCAGCAATTGTTATGAATGACCTTATGTGCAAGTGGAGGAGACCACCAAATCTTGATCTGATGGATTCTCGAGAAGGGTGATTAGGATGTGCACTCCTTCCTCACCATTGTTAAAACAACAATTTTAATTGAAGAGTAGACGGAAAGATGAGCAAACGAGGATTTTCTTCCCTGTCCCATTCAGTCCTACAGTCCTACCCCTCCTTCCTGGGTCCCACACATATCCTTTGGGGTTAGGTACAGCAAGGCAGCAATGGAGAGTGTTGCGTGGAGACTGCAGCAAAGCTTTTGCCCAAAACTTAAATTCTCCTGCTCCTCGGATGCTGCCTGACTTGCTGTGCTTTTCCAGCACCACTCTCAACTCGAATCTCCAGCATCTGCAATCATCACTTTCGCCTAGGCCTGTGATTAGCAATCCCCCTTTACACACGTAAACAGGACTCTTCATTCCAAAGACCCATCAAAGTCTTCAAAACGAAAAGTACAAAGAAATGTGGATGCTGAAAATCAGAAATTGTTGGTCAGGGAAAATGCAACCCCAAAACTTACAAGGAATTTTGTCATTGTGGTAGCACAAGAAATCTGAAATGAATGAGATAATTGTAATTTTGTTGATGTATCATTTCAAGATTTTACTTGGATTAAAAGAGCTCACTGACTTTTTTTTTGCATTTTAATTTAAATACTTTATCTCTCTTGAGGACAGTGACTGTCACACTTGCAGGCCAACACAATGGTTTGATAACATTTTAAATTACAATCAAAGTCATTCCTACTTGGTTTGATAATAGTCCTCAGTGACGGCAGAGCTGTGTGACACTGCTGTGTACATCATTGAGCGTTTAGCCAATATCCTCTGCAAGCTTCTCAGCGCTGAGACACTGAAACCAGCGAAATTGTGTGAAGCCATCTGGAAGAGAAATCTTGCACTTCCCCAGTGCCTTGACATGAAAGAATCTTAAGTGTTTTCGATGCTGGGCATTTATTGCAAATCCTGTGTATTTATATCTCTGTTGTTGTTAGTTTCAACTCAGTTGGTGGTACTCTTGCCTGTGAGTCCAAAGGTTGTGGCTTTTATTCCCACTCCAGGGACTGGAACACTCTAACACTAAGCAAGAAAACTTGGAGATACCTTGAAAAGTTTCCAAATTACAGAGCAGGTGGTGTTGTATATCTTAAAATGCATAAAGGTGGAGAAACCCCCAGGATCTGATCAGGTGTATCCCAGAACTTAGTGAGAAGCTTTGGAAATGATTGCTGGGTCCCCTGCTGAAATATTTGTGTCAGCGATAGCTACAGGTGAGGTCATGCATGACGGGAGGTTGGCTAATATAGTGACAATATTTAAGAAAGGTGGTAAGGAAAAGCCAGCGAACTATAGAACAGTGAGCCTGATGTCAGTGGTGGGTAAGTTGTTGGAGGGGATTCTGAGAGACATGATTTACATATATTTGGAAAGGCAAGGATGGATGAGGTATAGTCAATACAGCTTTCTGTGTGGTAAATTGTGTCCCACTAACTTGGTTAAGTTTTTTAAAGAAGAGACAAAGAAGGCAGAGTAGTGGACATTGTATGGAGTTCAACAAGTCAAATTGCATGGTTAATAAGGTTAGATAACATGGACTCCAGGGATTTGGATACAAATTTGACTTGAAGATAAGAAACAGATAGTGTGATTGAGAGTTGGTTGACGGACTGGAGGCCTATGACCCGAGGTGTGGCACAAGGATCGGTGCTGTTTGTCATTTATATAAATTGGTTGGATGTGAATATAGGAGGTATAGTTAGTGAGTTTGCAGATAACACCAAAGTTGGTGGTGTAGTGGACAGTGAAAACAATTACTTCAGAATACAATGGGAGCTTGGTCAGATGGGCCAATGGGCTGAGGAGTAGCAGATGGATAAACATGAGGTGTTGCATTTTGGAAAGATAAATCAAGGCAGGACTTTGAATTGAATTGAATTTATTTGTCATGTGTACTGAGTCACAGTGAAAAGGTAGATCACAGAGTTAAATAGCACAGGTAAGTAAATAATAGGTAAGCAGCAGCAAAAACAAAAAAATAGGTACAGGCGAATGTTAAGAGTTTGTGAGCCCATTCAGTATCCTAACAACAGTAGGATAGAAACTGTTTCAAAACCGGCTGGTGCATGTGTTCAGGCTTCTGTATCTTCTCCCCAGTGGTAGAGGTTGTAGAAAAACATTACTAGGGTGGGATGGTTCTTTGAGAATGTTGGCAGCCTTTCCTTGACAGCGGGCCTGGTAGATGGATTCCATGGACGGAGGTTGGCACTTGTGATTGTCCAGGCTGAGTTCACCACTCTCTGTAACCGTCTCCGACCTTGAATGGTACAGATGCCATACCAGGTAGTGATACATCCAGACAGAATGCTCTTGATGATGCACCTATAAAAGTTGAAAATGTGTTGCTGGAAAAGCGCAGCAGGTCAGGCAGCATCCAAGGAGCAGGAGAATCGACGTTTCGGGCATGAGCCCTTCTTCAGGAATCATGCCCGAAACATCGATTCTCCTGCTCCTTGGATGCTGCCTGACCTGCTGCACTTTTCCAGCAACACATTTTCAGCTCTGATCTCCAGCATCTGCAGTCCTCACTTTCTCCACCTATAAAAGTTGACAAGGGTATTCACCATCATGCCAAATTTCCTCAGCTGCCTGAGGAAGAAGAGACGTTATTGGGTCTTTGTAACTAGTGCATCCACATGAAGATCCCAAGAAAGCTTGTTGTGGATGACCACTCCCAGGAGCTTGACACTCTCCACTCGTTCCACCTCTGTGCTGTTAGTGTGCAGGGGGGCATGAGTAGCATCCCGCCGAAAGTCAATAATGAATTCCTTGGTTTTGCTGGCATTGAGAGCTAGGTTGTTCTCAGTGCACCATTTTTCTAGGTCTTCCACCTCCCATCTGTAGTCTGTTTCGTCAACATCTGAGATTCGACCGATTATAGTGGTGTCATCAGCGAACTTGTAAGTAGCATTAGTTTGGTATTTGGCACCGCAGTCATGGGTATACAGTGAGTACAGTGGGAAGCTGAGTACGCACCCCTTGGGGGGGGGGGGGGGGGGGGGCAGTCCAGTTTTGAGTGTTAATGAGGATGGAATATTGTCCCCAATCTTCACTGATAGTGGCCTGTGGGTCAGGAAACTGAGGATTCAGTTGCAGAGAGTGGGGCTTAGTCCAAGATCACTAAGTTTAGTAATCAGTCTCGAGGGGATAATAGTGTTGAAGGCTGAACTGTAGTCAATGAGTAGGATTCTTACATAGCTGTTCTTGATGTCAAGATGTTCTAGGGAGGAGTGAAGGGCAAGTGATATGGCATATGACGTTGATCTGTTGGTCCAATAGGCAAATTGGTGTGGATCAAGAGTAGTGGGGAGACTGGAGTTGATTAATGACATGACCAACCTTTCAAAGCATTTCATGACCACCGAAGTTAGGGCCACTGGGCGGTAGTCATCGAGACATACTGCATGAGTCTTCTTAGGCACAGGGCTGATGTTGGCCCTCTTGAAACAGGCAGGGACAGTGGTCTGCTGCAGGGAGAAGTTGAAGGTGTCCGAGAAGACCTCTGCCAGTTGATCTGCCCTTGTTCTGAGTGCACAGCCTGGTACTCCGTCTGGTCTCATCGCTTTCCTTGGATTCACATGAAGGAAAACTGATCTGACCTCTGATGCAGTGACTGTTGGGATTGGTTCATTAGGACTTGTAGGGTTACCTCTCCACTGAAATTCTGCTCAAAGCGAGCATAGAAGGTGTTGAGATGATCTGGGAGGGATGTGTCATCGTCTGCTATCTTGCACTGTTTCTATTTAGCACCTGTGATGTCATTCAGTCCTTGCCATAGTCGCCGGGTATCTGTCTGGGTCTCTAGTTTGAATTGGTATTGGTCCTTGGCTGCCTTAATTGCTCTGCAAAAGTCATACTTGGATTCTGTATATTTGAGTGGGTCTCCTGATCTGAAGACTTCACACCTGGTTTTTAGCAGGTTCTGTACTTCCTGATTCATCCAGGGTTTCCTGTAGGGGAACACCTGGATTGACTTCCTCGGTATACAGTCCTCCACACACTTGCTTATAAAGTCTGTGACGGTGGTGGCGTACTCGTGCAAGGTACCTGCGGCCTGTTTGAACATGGCCCCATCAGCCGATTCCAGACAGCACTGGAGTTGATCCTCTGCCTCCTCTGACCAGCATTTGACCTGTATCTGCGAGGGGGGTGTCCTGCATGAGCTTTTGCCTGTAAGCCAGTAGAAGAAGCCCGGCATCATGGTCGGAGTTCCCAAAATGAGTGCGGGCGATGGAGCGGTAGGCATCCTTCACAGTGGTGTTGCAGTGGTCTAAAATGTTCGGGCACCTGGTGGGGCACTTAATGTTCTGGTGGTACTTGGGCAACATCTTCCTTAGATTGGCATGATTGAAGTCGCCCGTTACAATCAACAGGGCCTTGGGGTGTTCTGTTTCCATGGTGTTAGTGGTGGGCTAGCACATTCAGAGCTTCCTCAACCTTTGCTTGGTGCGGTATGTACATAGAGGTTAGTATAGCAGTGGTAAATTCCTGTGGTAGATAGAAGGGGTGGCATTTGATGGTGAGGAGTTCAAGGTTTGGGGAGCAATGGCTGCCCAGGGTTGCAACATCCGTGCACCACAAGTTGTTGTTAAAAAGCAAACCCCTCCACCCTTTGTCTTACCCAAGAATGCTGTACGATCCATATGATGGATAGAAAACTCACCAGCCTGAAGTGCACAGTCGGGAATGGATGGGTTGAGCCAGCTTTCTGTGAGGCAGAGTGCACAACAGTCACACAGTTCATGCTGGAAGCTGAGCCATGAACTGAGTTAATCCATCTTGTTTTCCAGAGATTGTACAGTAGCTAGGAGTATGCTAGGAAGGATGGTCTTCAAACCGTGTATACACTGAGAATATACACTTAATGGTCATGTCCTAGGGAGTATTGCTGAACAGAGACCTTAGGTTGTAGGTTTATAGTTCATTGAAGGGAATGTCGCGGGTATTCAGGGACAGTGAAGAAGGTGTTTGGTATGTTTGCCTTTATTGGTCAATGTCGGAGTTGGATGGTCAGGCAATTTTTGGAATAATGCTTTCAATTCTGGTCTCCTAGAATGTGTAAATGTTGTTAAACTTGAAATGGTTCAGAAAAGATTTACAAAGATGTTTCCATGTTTGGAGACTTTTAACTGTAGGGAGAAGCTGAATAGGCTGGGGCTATTTTCCCTGGAGCATCAGAGGCTGAGGGGTCACTTTGTAGAGATTATTAAAATCATGAGGTGCATGGATAGGGTGAATAGCCAAGGTCTTTTTCCCAGGGTAGCAGAGTCCAAACTAGACAACATAGGTTTAAAGTGAGAGGGGAAAGATATAAAAGGGACCGAAGGGGCAAATGTTTCCCGCAGAGGGTGGTGCATTTATGGAATAAGCTGCCAGAGGAAGTGGAGGAGGCTGGTACAATTACAACATTTAAAAGGCTTTTGGATGGGTATAAAAATAGGAAGGGTTTGTAGGGATGTGGGCCAAATGCTGGCAAATGGGACTAGATTAACTTAGTGTATCTAGTCAGCATGGATGAGTTGGACTGAAGGATTTGTTTCCATGCTGTACAGCTCTGTAACTCTATGACTCTAAATCAGAATCAACAGGCTACCTTGAGGCTAGACCGATCGTCAGAGTATGTGGGAAGTGGGCAGGGGGCTGCGGCATGTTGCATGTTGGAAAATGGTGTGCTGCCATGCTTTGAGGTGAGAACCCCAAGAACACACACATTCAGCCTTCAGAATCCAAAACTGGAAGGAACTGCCTTTGCTCTGATGCTCCCTCTGCTGGCATTAAGTGAGATGCAGAACAGCATTTTTCATCTCCCTCTTCAGACGTATGATGACACACCGGTGGAACAGTGGGACTTGGACCTGGGTTTTTTGGCCCAGAGGTAGGGACGTTACATAAGAGACCCCCTCCAACAGTAGCAGGATGTTGTTCAGGTGGTCATTTTGCTCACTCCAGATTTTGCCCATATCACATTTTGGTGGTGGTTGTGAAACAAAGATGACCTAAGCTATAAAGAAAATAAGCCCATCTGTTTGCATTTCACAGTTTGCAGTGCATTCTTGTCACCAAATCAAAGGGAAAATCACAAAATATACTTCACATAGCTATAGGGCAAATCCTCAAAGTATGTTGGGTATGTAGGGTAATGAAATGTCTGGAAATGAACCTTCCAGCTCAGCGAGTAAACCTACATCCAAAACCTCAACCTGAGCTACAAATCTTCTCAAAACTCGCTATGTTGGCACTCGTTAAACCAAGGCAGCCTCTCTGGCTGGCTATTTTGGTGGGATGGAAGACGGCCACAAACACAATTGTTTTCTTTACTGTGAAGTAGCTGGAAGCAGGTGACCAGTGGGGCGCCCAAAGCCTCGCTTCACAGCTGTGTGCAAGTGTGACATATAGCCCCACTGCAGCTATTCGCGCAACTGGAGATACTGGCTGGTAACAGAGGACAATAGATACAATCCAGAGGATTACTGTGCTGCACAATTGCGACAATGGCTTGGAGAGACAGGCTACCACTGAACGTAACAACCCGAAATGACATCTAAAACCACTCCTCATGTTGGACTTATGACAGAACCTGTCTCTCTCAGATTGACCTCTCCTGTCATCAGGATTAGAATGCATCACGTGATCTCCACCATCCCATTCAAATTGATTTTTATCATGCCCAGCACCTTAGGCAGACAGAAGAATGTTGACAATGGTGACAGTTGTGCTGGTGGCCTCTGATCTCCTGCTGTGCTAATGACAGTTTCCTGATCTACCTCTGCAGTCTTTCTTTCTCTGTTGCTTTGAGAGACATTGAATGCGTTTAGAATTCCATGGCAGGCTTCACTGATTTTTATTTCCGTGACAGTTGTCCAATATTTGATGCATACCTAATTGCCCAAGCTTTGGGTAAGGGGCAGGAGAATGGGAATGTGGAACCTAATCACATGATTTCTTAGAATGAAAAGAGAAAGTGCTGGAGAACCTCCCCAGGTCTGGCAACTTCAGTCCACAGCGGATGTTTTGCACCAAAATGCCTCTTCTTTGGAACTGAAGAAAGTTGGAAATTTGGGTTTTATGCTATGGAGAAAATGAGGGTGAGGAAGAAAGTGGAACAGAGGGGAGCATCAGGGGAAGATTAGAGGGTGAGGCAGATTAAAGATCAAAGACATTGAAGACAAAGGGAGTTGCTGTATTTGTTTCTCTTTAATTCACTCATGGGACATTGGCGTGGTTGGCTGGACCAGAATTCATTGGCGTCCCTACTTGCCCTTGAGAACATGATGGTGACCTACGTTCTTGAACTGCGTCAGAAGTCACATGACATCAGGTCATAGTCCAACAGGTTTATTTGAAATTACAAGCTTTTGGAGCACTGCTCCTTCATCAGGTGAAGTGTTCTTGATTCTTGATTTCTTGAATGGTTGCAGTCCACGTGCTGTAGGTTGACCCACAATGCCATTAGGGAAGAAATTCCAGGATTTTGAGTGAAAGGGCATTGGCCTAGAGTGGGTATGAAGAGCAAAGTAAAAAGTTAGCTCTGAATGAAAGCAAAAGCATGGAAACAAGATGCAGAGGAAACAGAAAAAATTATGAAAATGGAGGAGCGTTCTATGTCAGATGTTGTTGAATTCAGTGTTGAGTCCAGAAGGTTGTAAAGAGCCTGCAGTTTTATCAAAGGGGCTTAATTTTGTCCAGCAGACCTTTTTTTCTGATTTGAGATCTCTAGTATTAACAGTATTTAGCTTGTTTATAAATAGTTTCCTCTCTCCTGTAAACTGTTATGATTTTTCACTTACAGAAATGTCAATACTTTCAAAGCAAAACACTTTATTAAATTATCACCTGAATTTCCACTGAGTAAACTTTCTGATTTTCTTACCATTTCAGTATACACCTGTACAGAGTTCCACCTTGCTGACTCCTCTCTTTCCTCCTGCACCTCACTATAGTGCCAAATTTCACACTGTCTTCCATCTCATTTAATCTTTGGTTATTCATTTTCTTAAACTCCTGTGGTTGCAAGCATACCTTGATTCCACTGGGCTTTACTTGATCAAATTAATTAGTGTTCCTTCTTCTCCCGGCTGTCAAATGTTTTCTCATTACCTCAGCAAAAGTACAAGTGTTGTCAACCTGAATGTACAAGTGATTGAGAAACCTAAAGCAGTCTGTTTTAATTTATCTTTTTATACAATCTCATGCTGCTAAGCTAGTGTTTTCATGACCTGAAGGGGGAAAGAAAAGAGATAAGAATTATGGCCTGTCATTCAACTCCATCAAAGTTTAAAAGATTAAGAGGGAGCAGCTGTAACAGAAAGCAGTGTTGAGAAGTATGGAGTTTGTCTTTGAAGAGCCAAAACATTGCAAGGACAAGAGAATGGCTGAACAAAATGGGGACTTGTGAACGATGTGTTGCAAAAGATGAGGGAAGGGTTGCATTTCTACAGTGCCTTTTGTGACATCAGAACATCACAACAAAACATCTTCCCACCCACTGAAGCATAGTCATTGTTGGAATGTAAAAACTGCAACAGCCAATTGGTGCATAGAAATCCCACAAAAATGTGATGATGGCCAGATAATTTTTTTCAAAGAGTATTTTTTCGAAAGATAAATATTGGCCATGACTTTGGTGGAAATGTCCAGAACTTTATGCATCACCAATGTGGCAGGGAGGCAATGGCTCTATTATCACTAAACTATTAATCCAGTGATCGTGGCAATTTTCCAAAGATTGAATATGAACGTCAACAATGGTGGAATTTAAATTTAGTCTAAAGAGTCTAATGAATGAAAACATTGTCAATTGATGGGAAAATCTATCTAGCTCACTCATGTCCTGTAGGAAAAGAAACTGCTGTCATCACTTGGTCTGGCTTTCATGTGACTTCAGATACATAGCAATTTGGTTGACCTTTAACTGTCTTCTGGGTAATTAAGGATGATGAATAAATCCTGGGCTCAGTTGGTGATGCTCTCATCTAAAGAATGAATAAAAGAAAGTAGGAGATTCAAGATTTTGCACCAGGCAGCAGAGTAATAAGGACAATGGCTGGGTAGAGTTTGACCTGCATCATCAGCTTAGTGCAAAACTAATAGCTGACTCTTGTGGTCGATCTCAGGATTCAATGACAGCCCAAAATCTGAAACAGCAATGTCTTTCATCATGCCAGGTTCAATGCTACAAAGAACATCCTACAAATAATTCACTTCAGGTGGGCAGATTATATCAAGATTGCAAATATGGGCCAAATGCTGGCAAATGGGACAGATCTTCAGTTATTTCACAGCAAACCACGTCATGGTGGACAGGAGAAATAAAGAACAAGAGATACTAAGAAACCCTAAAACTGTTCCTTAAAAACCTCTGGTGTAAAGATAGTCTCCCCTGAGGAAATTCTCCTTCCAACCAGCCCAGATGGAGGCAAGCACTAGAGTTTGGTTTAACATGATTTAAGGACCATTGATATTGCCAAACTGGCAATGTCGGTGGAGTAGTTTAGAATAATGCTACAGGTTGCAGGGGACCATGGATAAACTGCAGAATTGGACTGAGACATGACAAATGGAGTTCAATGCAGCTAAATGTGAGGTAATGCACTTTGGGAAGATTAACAGGAAGGCAGAGTATTGGGTCAATGGAAAAAAATGTTGGTAGTGTGGATGTGCAGAGGGATCTTGGAGTCCATGTACATAGATCCCTGAAAGTTGCCACCCAGGTGTATAGTGCTGTTAAGAAGGTATACGGTGTGTTAGGTTTCATTGGTAGAGGGATTGAGTTCCGGAGCCGCAATTTCATGGTGCAACTATACAAAATGCTAGTGCAGCCATACTTGGAATATTGTGTACAGGTCTGGTTACCATATTTTGGGAAGGATGTGGAAGCATTGGAAAAGGAGCAGAGGAGATTTACCAGGATGTTGCCTGACATGGAGTGAAGGTCTTATGAGGAAAGGCTGAGAGACTTGGGTCTGTTCTCATTGGAAAGAAGAAGGCTAAGAGGGGATTTGACAGAGACATACAAGATGATCAAAGGATTAGATAGGGTAGACAGTAAAAGTCTTTTTCCTAGGATGATGATGTTAGCTTGTACGAGAGGGCATAACTACAAATTGAGAGTTGATAGATTTAAGACAGATGTCAGAGGCAGGTTCTTTACTCAGAGAGTGGTAAGGGCGTGGAATGCCCTGCCTGCCAATGTAGTCAACTCAGCCACATTAGGGAGATTTAAACAATCCTTGGATAAGCACATGGATGATGATGGGATAGTGTAGGGGGATGAGCTGAGAATAGTTCACAGGTCAGCACAACATGGAGGGCTGAAGGGCCTGTTCTGCGCTGTATTGTTCTATGTTCTATGTTCTATGTCTGACATGTCTGGTGAACACCAGAGGTGGTGGAGCTACAGAAGTGCGATAGAACCAACAATGGCGACATGAGCTATCAATTCTGCGGCTGTCCAGTGCCATTCTTATATAAGTGGGTGGCACGGTGGCACAGTGGTTAGCACTGCTGCCTCACAGCGCCAGAGACCCGGGTTCAATTCCCACCTCAGGCGACTGACTGTGTGGAGTTTGCATGTTCTCCCCGTGTCTGCGTGGGTTTCTTCCGGGTGCTCCGGTTTCCTCCCACAGTCCAAAGGTGTGCAGGTTAGGTGAATTGGCCATGCTAAATTGCCCATAGTGTTAGGTAAGGGGTAAATGTAGGTTAGGTGAATTGGCCATGCTAAATTGCCAGTAGTGTTAGGTAAGGGGTAAATGTAGGGGTATGGGTGGGTTGTGCTTCGGCGGGTCGGTGTGGACTTGTTGGGCTGAAGGGCCTGTTTCCACACTGTAATCTAATCTAATCTAATCTAATCTAATCTAACCCTCTTCAGTCACTAGGAGATTGCACATGAGACTGTCAAAACACTTGCAGTTAGAGAATTCCTACAATAAAGACACTTAGATACATACATAAATAGGAAAGGTTTGGAGGGATATGGACTGGGAGCAGGCAGATGAGACTTGTTTAATTTGGGATTATGTTCAGCACGGACTGGTTGGACCAAAAGCTCTGTTTACGTGCTGCATGATTCTGTGACTACAATAAGGAATCCACCAACATAACATTTAATTCATAAAGGCTGTTCACATTGTATTTCTTTTCTTAGGTGCACAAGCATTTGTAGACACACTTTCGAAGATTTTCATATCAAAAGATGTATGGTTTCCTCAGGAGAACTGGCTCAAAGTTGAAAGACAGAGAGTGGTGGTGGAGGGTTAGATGCAAGCGTAGGAGGTATGGATAGTAAGTTTGCAGATGACACCGAAATGGGAGGTATAGTGGACAGCGAAAAAAGTTACAGTGGCGTCTACAGATGCTGGAGATCAGAGTTGAGAGTGTGTTGCTGGAAAAGCACAGCAGGTCAGGCAGCATCCGAGGAGCAGGAGAATCGAGGTTTGGGGCCAGAGCCCTTCACCAAGAATGAGGTTGGGAGTCTCGGGGGTGGAGACATAAATGGGAGGGGGTGTTGGGCTGGGGAGAATGTAGCTAAGAGTGCAATATGTGGATGGAGATGGGGGTAAAGGTGATAGGTCGGAGAGGAGGGTGGAGCAGATAGGTGGGATGGAAGATTGACAAGTGGGACAGGTCATGAGGGTGTTTGCGAACTGGAAGGTTGGAACTGGGGTAAGGTGGGAGGAGGGGAAATAAGGAAACTGGTGAAGTCACACTGATGCCCTGGGGTTGAAGTGTTCCGAGGCTGAAGATAAGGCATTCTTCCTCCAGGCATCGAGTGGTGAGGGAGTGGCGATGGAGGAGGCCCGTGACCTGCATGTCCTCGGCAGAGTGGGAGGGGGAGTTGAAATGTTGGGTTGGTTGGTGCGGGTGTCCCGGAAATGGTCCCTGAAGTACTTTGCGAGAAGGCGTCCAGTCTCCCCCTTGGGGACACCTGCACCAAACAACCTCAGCCCCGAGGCTAAACATTTCAACTCCCCCTCCCACTCTGCCAAATTTCAACTCCCCCTCCCACTCTGCCAAGGACATGCAGGTCATGGGCCTCCTCCATCACCACTCCCTCACCACACGACGCCTGGAGGAAGAACGCCTCATCTTCCGGCTCGGAACACTTCAACCCGAAGTCATCAATGTGGACTTCACCAGTTTCTTCATTATCCCTCTCCCCCACCTTACCTCAGTTCCAAACTTCCAGCCAGCACAGTCCTGATGACCTATCGCATCTGTCAATCTTCCTTCCCACCTATCTGCTCCACCCTCCTCTCCGACCTATCACCTTCATTCCCACCTCCATCCACTTATTGCACTCTTAGCTACCTTCTCCCTAGCCCCACTCCCCTCCCATTTAACTCTCCACCCCGGAGATTCCCTGCCTTCATTCCTGATGAAAGGCTCCGGCCTGGAATGGCAATTTTCCTGCTCCTTGGACACTGCCTGACCTGCTATGCTTTTCCAACAACACACCCTCAGCGAAGAATTTTACATCCAAGTATAACAGAACCTTGATGAGATGGGACACTGGGCTGAGAAGTGGCAGATGGAGTTTGATTTTGCTAAATGTGAGGTCCTGCATTTTGGAAAGGCAAATCAGGGCAGGACTTATACACTTAATGGTAAGGTCTTGGCAGTGTTGCTGAACAAAGAGACCTAGGAATGCAGGTTCATAGTTCCTTGAAAGTAGAGTCCAAGGTTGGTCGGCTAGCAAAGAAGGTGTTTGGTATATTTTCTTTATTGGTCAGTGCATTGTGTATAGGAGTTGGAAGTCATATTATGGCAGTACAGGACATTGGATAGGCCACTCTTAGAACGTTGTGTTCAATTCTGGTCACCCCCACAAAGGAAGGATGTTGTAAAATTTGAAAGGGTTCAGAAAAGATTTACAAGGATGTTGCCAGATTTGGAGGATTTGAGCTATAGGGAGAAGCTGAATAGGCTGAGGCTATTTTCAATGGAGTGTTGGAGGCTGAGGGGTGACATTATAGAGGTTGATAAAATCGTAAGGGTCATGGATAGGGTAAATAGACAAGGTCTTTTCCCTGAGCTGGGGTAGTCCAAAGCCCAAGGACATAAGTTTAAGATGAAAGGGGAAAGATTTAAAAGGGACCTAAAGGGCAACAATTTCATGCAGATGGTGGTGTGTTTATGGAATGTGCTGCCAGAGGAAGTGGTGGAGGCTGGTACAATTTCACTTGCCAGCATTTAAAAGGCATCTGGATGGGAATATGAATTAAAAGGGTTTAGAGGGGTAGGGGACTAGATTAATTTAGGATATTTGGTTGACATGGATGAGTTGGTCCAAAGAGTCTGTTTCCTGACTATACTCTATGACTGTAAATGTAGTGCACCAAAAGTAGTCAGAATATCGAAATTGTCAGTGATTTTTATATTAGAGTTAGTCACAAACATTTATTTTGGTGATAGACCTATTGCCAGCTATATGAGTAAAATTGAGCAAGTTATCACTTTTGAATATAATCAAGGAACACTTAAAATTCAATTAACAGAAAGGAACAATTAAGTTTCAGTATAGTACCCATTTGCACTCCTTCACAAAAGGCTTAAAATTACAACTATTTAATGCTTTTTAGTGGAAACTTGAGCTATAAACTAACCAGCACAATTTTCAGCAGAATTTTGCCTAAAGTTAAAATGTGGTGTGATCGGGTTTGAAGCAGGTTTTGGGATTAATTTACCTGGAATAATATTGCTTTCAACTAAACTTCAGAAGATCCCTTTACAATGACTAAATCGTCTTTAATTTATCTGTAGCTTACTGAATGATTGCAACTATGCAAGTGAAATTGCCATGAATTATTTTCCTTTAATTCGTGGGGTATTATTGATTCAAGCTAAAGGGTGTTTGGAAACGAATTAAAAACTGGCATATTTAGGAAATCTTATTAAAGGTAATAGAGTCCAGTGTCATGACAGTCGAACAATTTACTATAAAAGCTGTTATAATGACTGCGGAATTTTCTAATAGAATTACTGGAATTATAGCCACTCTGAGGGAAAAAAATAAAAAAAGATTGTAAATCTCAGAATGTCAGATTAATACCTTCTCTCAGAAATCTCTTAAATTTTCAAACCGTTTACAAGTTCCAGAATTTGATTTTTAGTGACTATAGGTGTCACGTAACTCATAAGGCTGGTCTTTAAATGCTCAGACTTTCTTGTAGCTTATTGTTTTATTCTGGTGCAACTTCAATAGCCATTCAGATCTGCATGTAAACCTCACGATACAAACTGATGATCCAGTTATTTTAATCAGCCTGCTCAAACATGTTAAGATATACATCTGTGGCAGTTGGAATTTCAAGTCACATCTGCTTTTCCAGAGATAGGGACACTATCAATGCACTGCAAGAGCCCTTGTCTTAATTGGTGATGTCTTTTTTGAACTCCAGAAACTACTATCAATAGCATTGCTGTGTAGCTTCCCTTTGCGCATCAATGATGATGCGATTGCATTTAGTAATTTGGCAACATTAAGAAGAAAATGTGCACTTCTCCTGGAATAATATAGAATAGCTCAAGGCTTTTCAGCTGAGTGTACCTAAACCTATGAAGAGAGTTTAAGTAAGTTAGGATTATTTTCATTAGAAAAAAAGGAGATTGAGGGGGGACCTGATTGAGGTTTACAAAATCATGAAGGGTATAGACAGGGTGGATAGAGACAAGCTTTTTCCCCGGGTGAGGGATTCAGTAACGAGAGTCACGGGTTCAAGGTGAGAGGAGAAAAGTTTAAAGGGGATACATGCAGAAAGTACTTTACACAGAGGGTGATAGGTGCCTGGAATGCCAGCATTTAAAAGGCTTCTGGATGGGTATATGAATAGGAAGGGTTTAGAGGGATATGGCCAAGTGCTGGTAGAAGTAGTAGAGGCAAGCATGGTAGATTTATTTAAGATGCATCTGGACAAATGCTTGAGTAGGTAGGGAGCAGAGGGATACAGATCGTTAGGAATTGGGCGATAGGTTTAGACAGTGGATTTGGATCGGCACAGGCTTGGAGGGCCAAAGGGCCTGTTCCTGGGCTGTAAAGTTTCTTTGTTATTTGTTCTAAACTGACTGACTGGGAGAACTGTCCAAATACTGAACAACCTCGGTTATCTGAACGTCAATTATCCCAATTTCATATTATCCAAACAAGATCTCAAGGTCCAGTAAAAACATTATCATGATCCAAACAATCAGTTATCCGAACAAAATACTCCCTGCCTGTCTTGTTCAGATAATCAAGGTTGTTCTAGTCCTGACTCTAAACCCTCCTCACTATCCTGGCCGCACACTGGCAGAGAAAGTCCCAGGTTTCCCAGAAGGTGCAGTCTGAACTGCTGCACAATAATGGCAAGTGCTGTAAACCTCACAGCTATTCGTAATAACTCCAAAGAGCTCAGCTAATGACACCCACAAAATCAAGCATTGAAACCCCTTTAAAAATGGTTTGAACATGTGTCTCTAGACCATCCATTCTAAATTAATTCTGGGCAACAAATAAGATGGAATTTGCAAATATTCAAGCAGTCTTGAACATATTGAAGGATGCTGTCTCAATGATCTTTCCTGAAAGACTATTCCAAAGATTGGTCACTCTGTATGACGGTTTCTTTTGAAATGGGTCAAGCTTTAGCTTGTTTGTCCCCAAGTTTTGGCATATTTTACATCATTGCCTTGCAACTTGCTTTATTTCAATTTATCAATTAAACCTGGTATTATTAGAACATAGAACATAGAAACATACAGCACAGAACAGGCCCTTTGGCCCACGCTGTTGTGCCGAGGATCATTATAAATAAAGAAAGGAAAAAGAAACAACTGGCAAGAGTATCATGCTTTCTGCCACAAAGCACTTCACAACCAACATAGTAGTTTTCTGGATATGCAATCATTGTTGGAATGTAGGGTATGCAGTCGTTAATTTGCACACAGTAAACTCGCATAAAGCACAGCGAAGTTAATTGAATTGCAGCAGATACTGAAATAATCCATATTCAAAGACAACAGGATTGAGACAATATCCAGGCTTGAGCTGACAAGTGGCAAGCAACATTCACGCCATACAAATACCAGGCTATGGCCATCATGAATTAGAGACAATCTAACCACCATCCCTTGGCATTCAATGGTGTTCCCATCTCTAATACCTGCCCCCCCACTGTCAATCTCCTGGAGTTATCATTGACCAGAAACTGAAGTGGACTCACCACATAAACACGGTGACTATAAAAGCAGGTCAGAAGCTAGGGATACTGTGGCAAGTAATTCACCTCCTGACTCCCCAAAGTCTGTCCACCATCTACAAGGCACAAGTCAGGAATATGATGTAATACTTTCCACTTGCCTGGATGAGTGCAGCTCCAAGAACACTCAAGCAGTTTGACACCATCTAGGACAAAGCAGCCCACATCCATAAGCATCCGCTCCCTCTACCACTGGTGCTCAGTAGCAACAGTGTGTACTATCTACAAGATGCACTGCAGAAATTCACCAAAGATCCTCAGACAGCATCTTCCAAACACATGACCACTTCCACCTAGAAGGACAAGAATGGCAGATGCATGGGAACACTATCACCTTCATGTTACCCTCCAAGCCACTCACCATCCTGACTTGGGACACACACACACACCATTCTGGTTTCCCACAAGTTGCAACTGAATTGCTCTATCATAATGACAATGATTATTGGCCACAACACCAGGTAATAAGCCCGAAATGTTGACTCTGCCGCTCCTCGAATGCTACCTGATTGGCTTTCCAAGCACCACACTTTTTGTCTCTGATCTCCAGCATCTGCAGTCCTCACTTTCTCTTAGCTTTTTATCTACTTATTACATTTAGAATAATTAATCATATTTGCTTAACACATTGACACATACTTCACACAGTTAATTACTTTAGTCATTACAGTGACTGAATTTGTAAAGAAATATTTTACTGTTAGGTGGTATTAAAGTGTCATGCTAAGTATATTTGTTTGATATATAACTCCACTCTTGAAGGGTAACTGCATGTTTAATTAACTATGTACCAATGAAGATAAGAACAATAACTTATGCTCAATTCGCACCAAATCTCTTGTTAGGGAGCATGACTTTCTCAAAGTGTCAACTGAATGCATATTGACCATGATTATCTAACCTTTAACATTAATTTCAAATTTGTGCTGCTTCTGAATGAGGCTGTGAAGGTTACTAATACATCTGCTCACTGTATTCATAACGACTATGTGTGTCTATCTAATCCATGTCATTTACTAAATATCAAGTGCAAATAATTTCCATTTTAGCAATCAGGCACCAATTTTCTTTATTCCTCTTGTACCCACTCTTCATATATTTAAAAGTGACTGTTGACAGCTTATTTGAAATAAAAGGACATGATATCGCCAACCTTAATCCTTGCCTGAAATCCAAAGGCAGTGCTGGGTTTAGAGAAGTGAAGGACAGAAATAGATATTACTGTATAAGCTCAGCAATCTGGCAACATCTGTGGAGACAGATCAGAGTCGAGTCACTCTTCCTCACATTTTTACCCAAACCTTGATTAAGTCCTTCAACTTGAGAGAGACCGACAAATCCCCAATCTATCACCCAGAGCACGAAGCACCTTGTGCTCTTGCCCCCCCCACCCTCCCCATGGTTGGGAATCAGAACCCCTCAATGCACTCAGCCCCAACTGTAGGCTGTCACCCATGAAGGTGGCCTGTTCTATATTTCTCGTTTCTTGTCAGTTACACAAATTAAGTCTCATGGGTGCAGTTTACTCGGGAATCTTACACAAGTTTATTGAACACTTCAGACTACAACATGCCGTTCCAAAGAACTTTCTCCTGAAGTGTTGTTTCCTTAGAATTCAAGTGGCAGTCAGTCATTCAGTCGCATCCTCGTCATTGGCTTATGAGCATACCAAGGTCTTAAAACAACATAGCTCGAAAAGCAATAGTAATAGCAGGCAGGCTTTTCCAACCCTCAGCTGAAGCAATGTCAGGGCAACATTGGAAAGAAGCTAAATGCCTTTTCAGTGCTGCATGTACACTCAAAGTTGCAAGAATTGTATAATCATAACTCTCACCATTACAAAGAAGGCAAGGTCAGTGTTTTCAAGCTACAACTCCTGATGACCCAAGTCATTGAGCCTGGTCCGCTAGCAGGTTCCAGAGACCTCTTCACTTGACTGTGAGAAGTCATGCCTATCAACCAGGCGTGATTTCCAGGTGGAATGTCTATCGGGTGCAAACTAAAACCCAGACTTCTGAATATTTTTCCATGAGAAATACTGTCCCTCCCCCTACCACTTTCCCCACCTTCTTAGCTAACTTATAAAGTCTACACCACAGAGGAAAAATTAATAAACTCAACCCATCATTTCTTTGCTTAAACTCCACATGAATCAATTCCCAATTCACTTCAACTAAGTCCATTAGCATTTCTAAGTCAATGTTTCGGGACTAGTGACCCAAGAACTAAGATCTAAGTTCTGAAGAAGGGTCTCTGTACCAGAAACGTGAATGCTGTTTACTCTCCATAGATGTTGCCCAATCTGCTGAATTTCTCCAGCCATTTCTGTTTTGTTCCATATTTCCAGCTTCCGCAGTTTTTGTTTTGTTTATTATTTCCCTTTAGCATCTCTCTCATGTACTAATGTAATTACTCCTGGAAACACATCATTTGGCCCAACTATTCCATGTGCTAGAGGGTTGTGCAGTGGATCCATTGTTTAGATAACGATATTTTTCCTGAATTCCTGTTGGTCCTAGGCAGCTGAATGTATGCGTACTTTCTAGCAAGGTTTCTCTACATGTATGAATTTACAAACAACCATACCCTTGTGTAATTTTAAGGTAGTCATTTAATCTCCATTTGTAAATTGTTTGATTTTCTCTCACTGTCTTTTTTATCACCAGTATACAAGGATTAGATTGCAACCTTGTAATCACTTTTGGCTATCCACTTCTCTCATTCTCATTGTTGCAAGGCTTCCAATGAATGCCAGCTTCAGTAAGTGATCCCAAAGGCTTTTAAATTGCATTTGTGGTTTGTCCTTTAATCCTCATCACGTTATTCGAATGAAATGCTCAGTAACAGCATAGAAAGAAAAAATATACTTTTTAATCAACCTGTCTGGACATGCTATGACATACCTCTTGGGCAAGTGCAATCTACAGCTGGACCTTCTAACCCAGAGGTATGGGCACTATCACTGAACCACAATACAGGAAAAATAAGTGTACTCATTAACCAATACCAAGTAACAGCTGCAGTGTTTGCGTTTCTAGCATAGTCTGTGTTGCACAACCAGGGGAATGGTGAGAGGAGAACGGACTCTTAGGGATGGCAAATGGAATGTTGGCCTTTATTCAAATGGAAGAGGGTATAAAAATAAAGAGGTTTTGGTAAAACCATACAAGGCACTAGTCAGACCACAACTGGAATATTGTGAATAGTTTTGGACTCTTTATCCAAGCAAAGATAGGCTGGGATTGGAAATCGTTGTGAGAATGTTCACTTGGTTAATACCATATGTTACATGTCTTACATTTGAGTGCTAAAGCTTTTTTTTCTTTACAGAAACTATTTTACAAATAATCATAATTAAACAAAATATAATTTTAAATCCTTACTTGCTTCACCAAATTAAAATGACTAATGATTGAAAAATAATTCAATCCTAAAGAGGCTAGTACATCCTGACCTCCCCATCAGTAATTAGTATTTGACATTAAATGCTGGCCTTGTCAGTGACATTCAGATCCACTGAAATGAAAAAGAAAAGTAGGAAATCTGAATATGTTCATCTCAAATTATTAATTTGTAGAGACATTTATGTGTTGATTTTAGTTTGTTCATGACTTTATCAAAATAACGGCAAAGATCACTTCAGGTGCATGTACCAAGTTCCCTTTTCCCAGTCACCAACAATGTTAGTTCAATATCAGCAAATCAAGAATTAATCCTTTATTTTCCCCACTCATCCTGTGAGTGTTGATTATTTTAGCTGTATGTTGCTATGGAACTGGCTGTTCGCCCATAAAGACATGGACCAAGGTGATTGAAGTTTCTCAGCTGATTGATCACAGACATTTGTGCATTATCCCTGTCCTCCTTTTCCTTATTCAATATCTATGTTGCACCATTTCTCAGCAAGGGATTGTTATTCAGATGTCTGATGTAAATAAGAACACTGGCTGTAACAGCCACAAGACTGCAATTACAAGAAGCAATTGGAAGAACACATTCAGTCTATGATGATTTGAGAGAAGTCACATGACCAAATTGCGGTGTAATAAACACTATCAGAGATAACATACCAAATATGCAATGGCCCTAATCCCTCTCTCTTTTTCCTGAATCTAAATCCATGGACTGAAACCCCATTGGACAATCGCTTCGCCAAAATTGGAGAATTCCTGAAGAAGATTCTGGAATTTACCTCATTGTCTCCTTAAAAGAGAATTCGCACATCTACAACTGATCCGGAAAGACTTCCCCGTGTTTGTGTGTTCGCCGTGACATTTTCTTCAGATCAATGTGTGGGAGATTATCCATGTTTAATTTCTTTCTTTTGAGTTTAACTGACACATGGCCAAAGCACTTTTAAGGTAACATGCACAGAACTCCAATTTTTTTCTCAGAATTAGGAAAGAGAGTGTGTGTGTGTGTGTGTGTATGTGTTGAGGATGATACTGAGCGATATAGTCTGAGTTGAAACTTTATTGCTGGAACAGCACAGCAGGTCAGGCAGCATCCAGGGAACAGAAGATTCGACGTTTCGGGCACAGGCCCTTCTTCAGGAAAGGCCCTTCCTGAAGAAGGGCCTGTGCCCGAAACGTCGAATCTCCTGTTCCCTGGATGCTGCCTGACCTGCTGTGCTGTTCCAGCAATAAAGTTTCAACTTTGATCTCCAGCATCTGCAGACCTCACTTTCTCCTCGATATAGTCTGACACTTATATAAACTCCCTTATGATCAATGGAGGAGTGGGATTGTGAAAGGAATTGGTTAATGTCTGCAATCTCGGTTGTAACACTCCATTTGCTGGGAATCAGTAATGCTTTGTTAGTGTTGACCTCACTCATTGGGAAGTTCTAACATATTAATTTGATAAGATTAGTTAACGTAGCCAAGATGAAAATTGGACTCAGGATTGTCCCAGTAGAGATGGTTAATTATTAAGTCAGCAGACAAATTTACCCAATAACCTAACAATTAGTTATTGTAGGAATTCAAGGTGAGAACTGCAGATTCTTGTCAATGAAAACTGATCTGCAACTTCAGTCGTGCCTGATTGCAAGAGAAAAGAAACAATTTGCAAATGCACTAACTGGGAAATCTAGTTGGTTAAGCTCTGAACAAAGTTAGTAATGTATATTTGGAGAGTCAAATGTGGTCTTTCAGTGGAATAAGGGACAGAATCATGCTTTTATTAGTTGGAAAATGCCAACCAGAAAATCACCCGCCCCTCAGCAATATTCTGCTGTAATTGATGTCCATAGTTGATAGTAAGACTTCTGCCCCTCCATGAAGTGCTGGCCAATCGGATTATCCTGGCCTTATCAAAGCTTGGTAGTTGGCACTATTGAGATTCTAGGCAGGCCCACAAGGTATGCAGGCATGGATCCCAGACCAAGGTAAGCTGGCGGTGTTGGGTGGAGAGAACGGGTATCTGAGGGAAGTGAGTCAGGGGCTATGTTTGGTTTTGTAGTGCAGGTGGGAAAGATGAAAGGATATATTATCTCCCAGAATTTGCGCCCAATGCATAAAGGATAGCCTTCAAAGATAGTTCTCCTCCTTCCATCCGGTTGTTAGAAAACTATTGCAAAATCCTACCACTTTCCCACACCAATGATATTATGGATTGGATAGGCTAACATTGGAGTACATGATGTGGGCTTCGGGATAGGTGACAGCACAAAGTGGGTGGCACGGTGGGACAGTGGTTAGCACTGCTGTCTCACAGCGCCAGAGACCCAGGTTCAATTCCTGCCTCAGGCAGCTGACTGTGTGGAGTTTGCACATTCTCCCCGTGTCTGCGTGGGTTTCCTTCGGGTGCTCCGGTTTCCTCCCACAGTCCAAAAATGTGCAGGTTCGGTGAATTGACCACGTTAAATTGCCCATAGTGTTAGGGGCAGGAGTAAATGTAGGGGAATGGGTCTGGGTGGATTGCACTTCGATGGGTCGGTGTGGACTTGTTGGGCCAAAGGGCCTGTTTCTACACTGTAAGTAATCTAATCGAAAGTCAACTAGGAGAAAGAGAGGAGCGCAGATGCTGGATTGATCAGAGTCAAGAGTGGGGTGCTGGAAAAGCACAGCAGGTCAGGCAGCATCCAAGGAGCAGAAGAGTCAACGTTTCAGGCAAGACCCCTTCACAAAGTCGCTGAGCAGACGCTTATAGCCAAGTTCGGTACCCATGAGGATGGCCTCAACTGGGATCTTGGGTTCATGTCACACTATGGGTGAGGAGAAAGTAAGGTCTGCAGATGCTGGAGATCAAAGTTGAAACTTTATTATGCTGCCTGACCTGCTGTGCTGTGGATCTTGGGTTCATGTCACACTATGGGTGAGCCCACTACACTGTACGCTCTCACACACACACACTCTTACACACAATCACACTCACAGTGACATGCTCTCTGTCAGACACATATACACACACCCGTACTCACATGCACATGCACACCCTCCCACAGACATATACTCGGTCACACTCGCACGCACACACTCAATCAAGCATGCACACAAACACACTCTTACGCAGACACACTCACACAGACCCTCTCTCATACACATGCTCTCTCTCAGACACAGATACACACACCTACACTCATACTCACACGCACACCCTCCCACAGATATATACTCCGTCACACTTGTGCAAACACTCAATCAAGCACACATGCACACTCTTTCTCTCTCACACACATATGCATACACACATGGACACACACTCTCTTTCTCTCTTTCTCTCCCTCTCTCACTCGCATACACACGCATGCACACATATAAATCTATGGAGTGAATTTGCATTTGCAGAATTGTATTTGCAGATAACATTCTATTGTGTTCCAAAAGCACGCAATCTGCAGGCAGTCAGTCCATGTGACATTTTATAAATTCCTACTTTGGAAATTGAACCAGTCTGACTCAAGCTTGGGATACAGACAGACTCTAATCTCACACCTTTAATGCATTGCCTAAATTGGGATGTCACCTTTTTATTTAAAAAAACCTTAAAGTTATCTCAGGAATTTGACTTGAAAGAAGTTCTGGGATTTACATATTAATGAATCAAAACCTGCAACCCCATTCTAAGTGATTAAAGACTGAAAAACAATCTGGGTTTGTTCAATTCATTACGTCAGTTTCATCTTTTACTATAAATTCTGTATCCGACAATCCTGCCCCACTGGGTACCAGATGAAGGAGCAGCGCTCCGAAAGCTTGTACTTCCAAATAAACCTGTTGGGCTATAACTGGTGTTGTGTGATTTTTAACTTTAACATTAGGGTAAATTGAGCTTTTATCACTGAAGCTTTAAGCTGAAGTCATGTCCAGTGTGAACATGTACTACCCAACCCCAATGAGTTTGAAGTATGAATCAATTTTTGACAACATACTGAGTTTGTTTTTTGCTTTTGGTTATGCAAGGTCATGCTGTCAGTGGACTAGTAAGTCAGAGGTTTAGGCTGATGCTCTGCAGAGCAGAAGTTCAAGTCCCACCTTGGTAGCTGCAGAATTTAAATTACTGAAGAGAAAAAACACTGTTATATAAACCTCAACTGGATAAAGCCAAACTGTAAAAAAAGGTTTGTTGTAAAATCACAGCTAGTTCTCATGGGTGTCTTTTAAGGAAATATTGCTATTCCTTGGTCTGTCCACCTTCTAGTCCTGAAACGGTGCAGCAAACGATTCAGTTTAAAGGCAGCGAATTAATAGCGAAAAATGCTGGTGTTCCATAGCATTCATGTTCCATGAGAAAATAACGGAAATGGAAGACACCACAAGGGATGAAAGGAGGAAAATTGAGAAGTGGAAATTTAGGTGTCATGGTTGCTCAGTGGTTAGCACTGTTGCCTTATAGCACCAGGGACCCTGATTCAATTCTAGCCTCAGACGACTGTCTGTGTGGAGTTTGCACATTCTCCCTGTAACTGTGTGGGTTTCCTCTGGGTGCTCTGGTTTCCTCCCACAATCCAAAGATGTGCAGGTGAGGTGAATTGACTGCACTAAATTGCTCAGGGATGTGTAGGTTTGGTTCATTAGTCAGGGGTAAACGTAGAGTAGCAGGAGAATGAGTCTGGCTGTGTTACGTTTCAGACGGTCGGTGTGGGCTGAAGGGCTGTTTCCACACTGTCGGGATTGTATGTTTGTTTGATGCCAAGGTTAGGTCTTTCAGATTTAGAGAAGGAAGGAAAGTTTGAAGATGTACTTCCATTACTAGTTCTTACATAACCAAAAGCAAATAAACAAACTGGCTCATGCTTCAAACTCATGGGACTGGATATTACTGATGTGGAGGTGCCAGTGTTAAACTGGAGTGGACAAAGTTAAAAATCACATGACACCAGCTTATAGTCTAACAGATTTATTTGGAGGTACTAGCTTTCGGAGTGCTGCACTGAAAGCTTGTATCTCCGAACAAACCTGTTGGTCTATAACCTGGTGTTGCGTAATCTTTATCACTAGGGGAGACTAGGACCTGACTCCATAGGCTCAGAATGAAGGAACGACCCCTTAGAAGTGAGATGAGGAAGAACTTCTTTAGCCATAGGATGGTTAATCTTTCAAACGTATTGTTGATTGTATTTGAGACAGAGATAGATAGGTTCTTGACTAGTCAATAGATCAAAGGTTATGCGGGAGAAGCCAGGGCAAATGGGGTTGAGAAATATATCAGCCACGATTGAATGGTGCAGCAGACTCGATGGGCTGAATGACCTAATTCTGCTGCTATATCTTATGGTTTTCTGTCCACAATTTGAAAAGGCACGGGATAGAATGGATCAAATTAGATACATGGATTGAATCTGCAATTATCTTTCCACCATCATTTTTGGGCCAGGTTCTGGTATTTCTGACCTAACAGTAATCTGGAAGTGCCTTCAGGGATTGCAATGGCTCAAGGAGCTCGCTCTCTACGACAGGATCACCCAAGAATTGTGGGGTAAAAGGGGACTATTCAACCCATTGTCCCTGCACAGACTCATTCAATGAACATCATTACCTTGTGTCAATTTCTTGCATTCTCCCATACCCTTGAGTATCATTTTTCTCCAATAACCATCCAATGCCCTCGTTTTTTGCCACAATTGAACTTACCTCCACCATTCTTAGAATATAAGAACATAAGACCAAGGAGCAGGAGCAGGCCAACTGGCCCCTCGAGCCTGCTCCGCCGTTCACTAGGATCATGGTTGATCTTTTTGTGACCTCTGCTCCACTTAGCCGCCGCCTCAGCATAACCCTTAATTCCTTTACTGTTCAAAAATTTATCTACCTTAGCTTTAAAAGCATTTATCGAGGAAGCCTCAACTATTTAACTGGGAAGGGATTTCCACAGAGTTCCTTCTCAATTCAGTCCTAAATCTGCTCCCCCTAATTTTGAGGCTTTGCCCTCTTGTCCTAGTTCCACCTGCAGGCGGAAACATCCTCTCTACTTTTATCTCTTCCCTTAATAATTTTCTATATTTCTATAAGATCCCTCCCTCATTCTTCTAAATTCCCATGAATATAATCCAGTCTAGTCAGCCTCTCCTCATAATCCAAACCCCTCAACTCCAGAACTCCAGACTCAACCTTATTGCTCTTCTAAGCAATGTCTTCCAGACTCTAACCGAGCAATTAGTGTTAGACTGTAAATGTTGGCCACACCACACTATCTGCATAACTTTTCAGAAAAACAAAACCAAAGTCTCTACAACTTCAACTTTACAAGCAGCCAGATGTCAGATTGTAGAGTTGGAGATTGGAAGGAGCAGGGGATGCAAGAAGAAAATAATTGAAAGCAGTAAAAAGGAAATAATTGAGATCAGCTGATTTATTTTATCGTTCTCACTGTAATAGGAAATAAATACCAGATGGAAATCTACCTAGAAATGATATTAAAATTCTCCTGAGGTTTGGACAGAAAGTAATGTACAATGAAACATAGCCTGAGGATACAGCAACGATTGAACATGCCTCTGGAATTTATAGTGTCAGTGATCAGCAATAATGGTTGTTATTATGAACCATTTCCTTTAAGATCAATAAATCAAGTCCCATCAAATTTTATGTGTTGGGTATTTGAATGGATGCAAAAGTGGAATTTCAGGTAGACAGGGTGATGAAGAAAGCATTTAGTACACTTATCTTTCTTGATCAGTGTATTATGTAGAGGTGTTGGAGCATCATGTTGCGGCTGTATAGGACATTGGTTAGGCCACTTTTAGAACACTGCATTGAATTCTGGTGTCCCTCCTGTCAGAAGGATGATGTTAAAAGTGTTCAGAAAAGACTTAGGATATTGCTAGGGTTGGAGGGTTGAGCTATAGGGAGAGGCTGAATAGACTGGGGCTACGTTCCCTGAAGCATCGGAGGCTGAGGAATGACCTTATAAAGTTTTATAAAATCATGAGGGACATGGATAGAGTGTGTAGGTCTTTTTTCCTAAGGTAGGGGAGTCCAAATTAGAGGGTGTAGGTTTAAGGTGAGAGGGGAAAAATTTAAAAGGGACCTGAGGGGCAACTTTTTCACGCAGAAGGTATTGCATGTATGGAATGAGCTGCCCGAGGAAGTGGTGGAGGCTGGCACAACACTTAATGGCAAATGCTAGCTCAGTGTAGGATATCCAGTTGGTGCAGATGAGTTGGACCGAAGGGTCTGTTTCCATGCTATACAACTCTATGACTCTTATTCCTGATTAGGTTTGATCAGTGTAACATGCAATAAAAATGCAAAATGAATAAGAAAAATTGCCTCCATCAGGTCTGGCAGCAACTGAGGAGAAAGAAATATAGAGTTCACAGGGTGAAATTTTTCCCAGTCCCAGGCAATGAGATTGGAAGTGGGGGAGCTTGTAAAACAGGGCATCCAGCTGGGGATGGCTTCCCATTGCATCCCTCCCACTGGTGGAATTTTTCAAGTGAGGACTGAGACTAGAGTGGGCGGCACGGTGGCACAGTGGTTAGCACTGCTGCCTCACAGCGCCTGAGACCCGGGTTCAATTCCCGCCTCAGGTGACTGACTGTGTGGAGTTTGCACGTTCTCCCCGTGTCTGCGTGGGTTTCCTCCGGGTGCTCCGGTTTCCTCCCACAGTCCAAAAGATGTGCAGGGTCAGGTGAATTGGCCATGCTAAATTGCCCGTAGTGTTAGGTAAGGGGTAAATGTAGGGGTATGGGTGGGTTTCGCTTCGGCGGGTCGGTGTGGACTTGTTGGGCCGAAGGGCCTGTTTCTACACTGTAATGTAATCTAATCTAATCTAATCTAATCTAGAGTGGCCAACAGAGGGAGACAGCCACTTACAGCAACTGAAACTGAACATAAAGACCATTGGGTAGCACCAAAATCTTATCCTGCCATTGGGTGCAGCCTCAGTAACTTATTGAGGGTGACCCAATGCAAACCATGTGCCCAGTGGAACTGGCAGCTCTATGTCCTGTTAACTTGGTTATTGAGCTCAAAATCTAAATCCAGGCGTTATCACTCCTGCGAAGTGCTTTTCCCTCCACCCTGATGACCTGGTTAGCATTAGGCCTCTTTATTAGTCATTTTTTTCTACAGGCAACTCAGGAATCTTCCATGATAAGGTATCCTTCTGTGCTCCTGCCTCAGGTGCACCTGTCTCTCAGAGTGGGGTGGACAACCTGATATTTGCTGAGGTCCTCACCTCCCCAATCCACCCACTCTTCCTTCCTCAGATGATATCAATCCCTGTTGTGTAAAATAGAAGGCTGTTGTAGCACAGTGGTAACATCCCTGCCTCTGAGCCAGCAGACCCTGGTTCAAGCCACACCTGCTCCAGAGATGTGTCATTGCATCTTTGAACAGGTTGATCAGAAAACATCTGGAACACATGGAATGTGTGAGTGTCCCAATCACTGAAAGAGAGGTGGTAGTGTCATGGCAAAGTCACTAGACTTATAATCCAGAAACCCAGTCTAATGTTAGGGGCAAGGGTTCGAATCCCTTTCTGGCGAAATTGAAATTAATTTGAAAGTTGATCATTTGGCAAAAATGTAACCACTGTAAATTATCTTAAAGGCCCATCCATATGGCTCATAGGGAAGGGAATCTGTCACCTTGGCCTGGTCTGATCTATGCATGACTTCAGAACAACAAAAATGTGATTGACTCTTAGCTGCCCTCTGGGCAATTAGATGTGGGCAATAATTGTTGACCTAGCCAGCTACACCCATATTCCATGAACAAATAAATAAAAGGGACATCAAAATTGGCCTCCCTGGGAACGTTGCCCCTCACAAGCCACAAACTGGATTCCTGATGTCGAGATCACATTTGAAGCTCATGATCTTTTGTTGATACAAGGTAAGTTTGTGATATGATAGGTTTGAAGTGAATGAAAGGTGGTGGGTAGGGGGTCTGGTGAGAAGAGAGGCTGGTGGGATTGCAAGGCAGGGTGTGTTGGAATGGAGAACAAAAGGGAAGGTCGAAGTTCGGCTGAAAAGCCAAAGAGATTACAAAGAACAAAGAAAATTACACCACAGAAACAGGCCCTTCAGCCCTCAAGGCCTGCGCCAATCCAGACCTAATTTCAAAGGATATGTATCCCTCTGCTCCCTGCCCATTCGTGTATCTGTCCAGATACATCTTAAATGACACTATTTTTCCCACTCCTACCACTTCCACTGTCAATGCAATCCAGGCACCCACCACCTCTGTGTAACGAACTTTACAGGCATATCTCCCTGAAACTTTTCCCCTCTCATCTTGAACTTGTGAACCTTGGTAATTGAGTCCCCCACTCTGGGAAAAAGCTTCTTGCTATCCATCCTGTCTATACCGCTCATGACCTCAGACACGTCCCCCTCAACCTCCGTCTTTCTAATGAAAATAATCCTAATCTACTCAACCTCTCTTCATAGCTATCTCCCTACATACCAGGCAATGTCCTGGTGAGCCTCCTCTGTACCCTCTCCAAAGCATCCACATCCTTCTGGTAATGTGGCAACCAGGACTGTGCACAGTATTCCAAACGTGGCCGTACCAAAGTCCTATACAACTGCAACATGACCTGCCAACTCTTGTACTCAATACCTCGTCCGCTGAAGGAAAGCATGGCGTGTGTCTTCTTGACCACTCTATCAACCTCTGTTGCCACCTTCAGGGTACAACGGATCTGAACTTCCAGATCTCCCTGTACACCAATTTTCCCCAAGGCTTTTCCATTTACTGTATATATTGCTATTGATTGGTTGACAGTATGAATGATCGTGAAAGGTCAGGAGACACAGTAATGGCACAAGTAAAGATCCAGAATGTATTACTGGAGATGTGTAAGGTAGAGTTGTGAATATCTTTTTGAAAACAAGAAAAAAAGAAGTGACATTTCATAATAGGACCCCGAATGGGAGCTGAGGATGCGCTGTATAATTGTGGTACTCACTGTTACATTGAGATAGCTCCTGATTGTCCAGTTAAAAGAGGAAGTGATAGTCCTGGAACCTTCTTTGAACACCACCAGAGACGAAGGAGGGGAAGGTCAAAGTGGTAATAAAGTGTACAACTTGGGTGAAAGTTGACTGGAAGCTCGCATTCACATTTGCTACTGATTGGATATGTCACTGCTTCATGGATTTGACCTCAGTATGGAAGAGACTGTGTGAGGGAGCTTTGGTGATGCAGTGGCCATGTCTCTATCTCAGGCCCAGGAGGTCCACTATCAAGTCTAGCTCCTGAGGTGTGTTGTAACATGAACAGGCTGATTGAGGGAGAAAGTCACTGGAAGATTTTAGATTTTCTTTAGATTTTAGATTTTATTGTCACATGTACTGAAGTCCAGGAGTACAGTGAAAGGTATATAAAGTCACCACACATGGCACCATCTTAGATACCAGGATACCTGGGTAGAGAAAACTTAGTTAGAGATGAGAGCTAAAAATGTAAGCATTACTTCATATGATAGTAGGAAAATAAAAAAAAAGTAAGAGCTTCCAGTTAATTCTTTTACATTAAAGAGACATGGTCATGAGCAAATTGAGGGACAGAGCTTGCATGGAATAAACAGGCACCAAGCTTATTCTGTTTGCCTTCAAAAATCCACACTTTCCTCGGAATATTTTCTTATCAAAGCATGTTATGTTTATGTAATACATTTTTGCCTACTATAGTTCTCAGTGTTGGTACATCATTTTTCGTTTCTCTGTTCAGAATTTTCTTTCATTTCTGATTGTGTGAATTTTCTTTTAAACACTGAGTCTACAAATGTGATGAAAAAATATTCTCTCTTCGAATTAAATTGCCTGTGTTGGAATCTTCCCTCAGAGAATCTCAGCTCATTTCTTATAATCTTCAAATGCCAATCTTCTAACAACTTATTATTTTGAAAGGAAACTAGTTCTCTCAGCTTTTGTCTATTGCATTTTAAAACATAAAGCTTTTTACAGCTTTTCTTATCACGCAGCATGTCAACACTGCAGGTTGTGGGAGGCCTTGTTAATCAGTGATGTAGCCAGGTGTATCTCCTGGGGCATGAGATGTGCTATTGAAGTGCAAATTCACACTTCAAGAGTTTGACTTGCTGCTCTGAGGAAAGGCGCTAAGAAATTGTTGCACTTTCTAACCAGCATTCCATCTTCGGCTCTGTATCATGATGCCACTAGTTCCCAATCAGAATAGAGATGATTGGGATATAAAAATTGCTCCATGTGTTTTGTGTATATTCCAATCAGTCTGATGTTATAACACACCTGGGGCTTGTGGGACTTGGTCCTGGGCCTCCTTTTACAGGAACCCTGTAAGATCTCATGTTTATTTTGTTTTAGTAATTTGATGAAGTGATCATTCAACCCTTATGGATGCTTTCTGAACACAACATATTCAGAAATGTTATTACATATCTCTGGAGTAGGTAAGACTTGAACCCAGCCCTGCTGGTTCCAGAGGTGGGCACACTACCAATGCAGCACAAGAGCCCTCTATGACCATGTGCTTTGAACAACCAGGATTCATTTTATGCACCTGATTCATGTCTAGCCATCCTCCACCTACTATATCTTTTTCTCCTAAGAGATATTACCCTACTTTTCTCAGGAGAAGTCATTGCAGTTTAGGTCATGAGTTCTGTTTGCTACAGTTATAGAGAGTCTCATTAAAACCCGTCCTGAGTCTATCCTGCTGTATGAATTAAATGAGTTAGGAGTAGGACCCTGCAGTATGCTCGCCAAATAGCTAACAACATATGGCTTTTCCAGGGCCGTTTAATAGAATCTCTAATCCAGACTTTCAATTTTGGGTCAGCGAAATCCTAGTCTTTCCTAAATCCTAGTCTTGCCTAAACCTTAGAATTTGACACGGTGCTGTATTTGGAACATCTTGATGTGAAGACTCTTGTTTGCAACACCTGAAATATCCTGACCCATATCCCATCCATACAGAACGAAACTGCAGTCACCTAGTATGCAATGGTGCAATGCCTGTTAAAGCATTCCAGGAGCTGTTTCCCTCCTGTTCAAAACAAGCAAGTGACAGACATTAAAAGCAAGCAAACACTAATTCAGATCTTTTCCTTTGATGCAGAGTATGTTTCTAAAACTTGCATATCAAAACTTTTCTACTTCGTAATTTGGATAATGGCAACTTGAACACCAATTGTGGAAGAGAATTGTAGTTATAGTTATGATTTAGATGCTGATGTTGGACTGGGGTGTACAAAGTTAAAAATCACACAACACCAGGTTTATTTGGAAGCACACTAGCTTTCGGAGCACTGCTCCTTCATCAGGTGGTTATAGTTATTTACTTCTTTGAATAGTCTTTTCGTCATTCACTTTAATTTCTTTCTTTTGTCACTCGTGTTACCTTTGCCTAATGATAACTATTTGCAATGATGCAGCATGGAACATTTTACTGCATTAAATGCTCTATGTACATGACAACTGTTATTGTTGGAATGAAATAGTGTTGGGAGCCACTTAAAATGGAATCTCCTGATGAAGGAGCAGTGCTGAAAGCTAGTGTGCTTCCAAATAAACCTGTTGGACTATAACCTGGTGTTGTGTGATTTTAAACTTTGTACATCCCAGTCCAACACTGGCTCTTCCAAATCTTTGAACTGAGTGTGAGGAAGGGTGTAGATTGAAAGGTGCATGGTCTCCGAAATGAGTATGTTTGATAAGGGAGACTTTTTTTAATGAAGTGACCCAGTTTTGGGAGAGTGCCTGAGGGGAAATGTGTTCTTGTAAATAGCAGAGATCAGGTTAATGTGACAAGATTGACATGAATCAAACTGATGTAACTGATTGCATAACTGGCATAATTAAGAAAGAGACACTAGACTAGAATTACCATTGTAGAGAGGGATCAGAAGAATTTGAATAGGGTTGCAACATGGCTCAGCGGTCAACACTGCTGCCTCACAATGCTAGGGACCCGGGTTTGATTCCACCATAAGCTAATTTCTGTGTGGAGTTTGTACATTCTCCTTGTGGGTTTTCTCAGGGTGCACTGGTTTCCTCCTAAAGTCCTAAAGTCCTCCTATATGCAGCGTAGGTGGTTTGGTCATGCTAAATTGCCCATAGTGTGCATTGATGTGCAGATGAGGTGGATTAGCCATGGGAAAATGAGGGTTACAGGGATAGGAGAAGGTGAGGTGGGAAGGGTATGGGCCTGGGTTGGCTGCTCGTTGCAGGATTGGTGTAGACTCGATGGGCCATGTGGTTTGCTTCTATGATCCACTAGAGAGCAGCATGTGACAATATCCTCTGTACAGATGTAATAAAGTGGTCTTAACACAACATTAGGAGTTATAGAGTTCGTAAATTCATAGAGATATACAGCAGGGAAGCAGACCCTTCAGTTCACCTTGTTCATGCTGACCAGATATCCTAAACTAATCTAGTCTCAATGTCCAGCATTTGGCTCATATCCCTCTAAACCTTTTCTATTCATATACCAATCCAGATGCCTTTTAAATGCTGTAATTGTACCAGCCTCCACCACTTCCTCTGGCAGCTTGTTCCATACATGCACCACCCTCTGTGTGAAAAGATTGCCCCTTAGATCCCTTCTAAATCTTTCCCCTCTCACCCTTAAAGCTTATCCCTCTAGTTTTAGACTCCCCCACCCCAGGGAAAAGACCGTGTTCATTTATTTTATAAACCTCTATAAAATCACTCCTCAGCATCCAACACACAAAGGAAAATTGCCCCAGCCTATTCAGCCTCTCCCTTTAGCTCAGACCCTCCAACCCTGGCAACATCTTTCTCGATCTTCTTTGAACCCTTCAAAGTTTCACAACATCCTTATTATAAGAGGGAGACCAGAATTGCATGCAGTACTCCAGTAGTGACCTAAACAATGACCTGTACAGCCACAATATGACTTCTCAACTCCTATACTTAATGCACTGACCAATAAAGGCAAGCATACCAAATGCCTCATTCACTATCCTGTGATTCCATTTTCAAGGAGCAATGAACCTGCACTCCAAAGTCTCTTTGTTCAGCAACACTCCTCAGGACCTTACCATTAAGTGTATAAGTCCTGCTCTGATTTGCCTTGCCAAAATGCAGCACCACACATTTATTGAAATTAAACTCCATCTGCCACTCCTCAGCCTGTTGGCCCATCTGATCAAGATCCTGTTGTACTCTTAAGTAACCTTCTTCACTGTCCATGAAACCTCTGATGTTGGAGTTGAAGAACTTTGTAAGTGATAACATGAAAGCAACTTCAGGGACAGTATATCTACAGTGTAGAGATATGACATTATAAAGGCACACTGCTCTGATCACTTAAACAGCCTTTAGCAAGACTGTAACTTTGTCCTGTTTGTTGACTTGGGTTGCAAGATCGTATTGAATAGCAGAGCAACCTGAAAGAGCTAAACAGTCTATCCTTGCTCCACTGCCTGATGTTTACTCATTAAAATAATTAAGAGATGTGAACGTGACATGGGAAGCAGGGGCAAAGGTAAACGATGAGCCATGATTGTACTACTTGGCAGAGCAGGGTCAAAGGGATGAATGTCCTTCTTCTATTTCTTTCCCTTATGTTCTTCTATTCAATGGTTAACAGTTGTTGTAACTTTCAACTGGCATTGGAATAAATTGCAGCTTTTACTTCATTATCTCACCAGTGGAAGAAGTAGATTTCAGAAGGTAATTGCATAAGTACTTGAAGGGAAAAACAAGGGCTCTGTAGACAGCGTGGGAAGTGAGATGAATTATATGATTCTACTAAAGAGCTGATACAACCACAATGAACCAACTGGTTTTTCTTCTTTGCATTATATTATGATAGTATGATGTGAAAAAGTCTTGATTCTGGCCTTAACCACTGGTGCTTTATACTGTCTTCAGTGTTTATAGCACTGGGTGAATGTAGGTGATTTGGGGAGCACCTGAACCATAACTAAGCCACTTCTGACGGGCTTGTTACAAAAGTAGTGAATTTCAAATTAAGGCAGTATATATTGGGACACATTGGGTGATCTTTATAGTACAATATCGAAGTTACCTAACATGATTTATAATCCTTACTACTTTCAAAAGACTCTGTTGAATTCAATATGACATTTGTGTCTCTACCTTAAGGACTTTGGAAAAGCTTGTGATTAATTTCAAGCATTGTATCTCATAATTATTTTTGATTTTATGTGGCATTTTCTCACACACGGTTGTCAGACTTGATGCTTCAAATAAAGAGTGCTGCTCAAAATGCAATCAAGCAGTATTCCTTCTCATTGCTATATTTCCAATGAGTCTGAATTAGGAATTGTCATAGATGTCTGTATTGAAGTTGATCTACAAAGCCTCGAAAAATTCCATCACAACTGGGGTCAACCTACACATCAAATAGAAAAGTGATCCACATCATTTTTAAATGCCATCAACAAAGTTATGGAATATGTTGTCAACAGTGCTATCAGTTGGCACTTATTGAGCAACAATGCATTCACAGGCATTCAGTGTGGGTCTGACAGGGGCTCTCAGCTCCTCACTTCATTATAGCCTTGGTTTCCAAACATGGACAAAGCAATTGAACTCTAGGGGTTAGAATGACTGCTTTTAACATCAAGACAGCATTTGACCAAGTGTGGCATCAAGGAACCCAAACAAAACTGAGATCAGGAGGGAAACTCTCTGCTGGTTGAAGTAATACTGAGCACAAATCAAGATATTTATGGTTGTTGGAGGTTAGTTATCTTAGCACCAGCATATCACTGCAGAAATTCCACCTGGTTAGTGGTCTAAGCCCAAAACTCTTCAGCTACTTAATAATTGATCTGACCCTCTGTCATAAGGTCAGAGCTGTGAATATTCGCTGACGATTGCATAATGTTCAACATTGTTCACGGCTCCTCAAGTTCGGAAATGATTTGTATCCATGTGCATCAAAGCTTGGGTTTCCACTCCCCGTTTCCCACATTCTGCCTGCCGTTGTGCTGATGGCTTACACATGCTCTCTGTCTTTCTCACAAATTGACTAAAATCAATCTTCTGAAGCTGCAATCTCTTGGCTTTCCTTCTTTGTAAAGATCTATTCAGAGGCTTTTAACCACATTAAATATGTTGTGGTTCTGTTCGCCGAGCTGGAAGTTTTTGTTGCAAACATTTCGTCCCCTGGCTAGGCGACATCATCAGTGCTTGGGAGCCTCCAGGGTTGCCCTATGATAGTAGTGTTGTCCCAGTCGAATGTAGTGTACAAAATAGTGTACATTTGGTCGAAACTAACGTAGTGTACAAAATACCATGCAAGGACTGCACAAAACACTATATAGGACAAACAGGAAGACAGCTCCTGGCTGTTCTCTGTCTGGCTTGCCCTATGATAGTAGTGTTGTCCCAGTCGAATGTAGTGTACAAAATAGTGTACATGTAGTCGAAACTAACGTAGTGTACAAAATACCATGCAACGACTGCACAAAACACTATATAGGACAAACAGGAAGACAGCTAACAATCCGCATACATGAACATCAACTAGCCACGAAACGACACGAACAGCTATCCTTAGTAGCCACACACGCAGACAAAAAGCAACATGAATTCGACTGGG
>NC_057716.1:95704811-95715285 GCF_004010195.1 Chiloscyllium plagiosum
AACCTCCTTCCACCTATCGCATTTCCAATGCCCCTCCCCCAAGTCCCTCCTCCCTACCTTTTATCTTAGGCTGCTTGGCACACTTTCCTCATTCCTGAAGAAGGGCTCATGCCCAAAATGTCGATTTTCCTGTTCCTTGGATGCTGCCTGACCTTTCCAGCAACACATTTTCAGCTCTGGTCTCCAGCATCTGCAGTCCTCACTTTCTCCCGGTATTATATGACAGTCATGATCAAATTGAATGGTTGAGTAGGTTTGCGGAATTCAAGGGATGATTTGCTTTTTTATTATAAGGTTCTGTTTTTAATATCATAAATATAAAACCAATAAGAAATTCATGATAATCACGATAAAGTAGCAGAGCTAAGGTTTGCAGCTTATAGAACTTGAACTTCTGAATGCCCCGCAGACACACTCCTTTCTACCTTCTAACCTGTACAACTTTATTCTAATTTCACACCTACACTGACCTGGCATATGAGGGGACTCCATTTCTCCAACTCTTTTTGCCCACATTCAGCACATAGGTCGATTATCTTTATCAGCCACAGCATGCTGTCAGTCACAACTATAGGCATCCAAAAAATACATGTTTCCTTACGAGTCTGTTGCAACTGCATCCATGCTTTATGACTCTAAGACTGAGTGCAGGAAATCACGCAGTCAACATGGCAAGATGCACAGGAGCATGAGACACACCCACTCCTTTGCACTAGACCTTAAGAATTTATTCGTCGGATGTGGGCACTACTGGATGGTTCACCATTTATTGTCCATCGGTATTTGCCTTTGTGAAGTGGTGGCGAGCCGCCTTCTTGAACCACTGCAGTCCTTGCAGTGTATGTGCACAGACAGAGCTGTTAGGAAGGTAGTTCTAGGATTTTCATCCAGCGACATTAAGGGAGTGCCAATATGGTTTCAAGTCAGGATCTTGTGTAGTTTTGAGAGGAACGACTAAATGGTGGTGTTCCCCTGCATCTACAACATACACAATGGCTCAGTGGCTAGCACTGCTGCCTCACAGGGCCAGGGACCCAGGTTCAATTCCACCCTCAGGTAACTGTGTGGAGTTTGCATATTCTCCCTGTGTCTGCGTGTTTTTTTTTTCAGATGCTCCAGTTTGCTCCTTCAATCCAAACCTTTGCAGGTTAGATGGATTGGTCATACTAACTTACCCATTGTGTGCAACAACGTGCAGGCTTGATCAATTAGCCATGAGAATTGTAGGGTTATAGGGATGGGGGTGAGTCTGGGTGGGGTGTTCTTTGGAGGGTTAGTGTGGACTTGATGGGCCAAATGGCCTGCTTCCACACTGTACGAATTCAATACAATGCTTAATTTTCTCATTGTGGATTCAGAAGGTGCTATCAGAGAAGCTTGGATAAGTTGGAGCCTGGTTTACAACAGATTGCTAGAATTAAATCCTTCAGGCTCAAACATAAAAGCATATATGAGCAAAAAGTGAGTGTGGATAAAAGTTGCAATTGAGAGGCTAACTGCGTTGAGCCCAATGGTAGAATGAAGTCACGAACCAAAAGCATGACGCAATTTCACGGAAAGTTCCTCAGTACTCCCTAGTAAGCTACCATTCATTGTGTTGTCATTGCTCTGCCCAGTTTACCAGTTGATCAATATATCAGACTGAGACCATACTCCTCAGATGCAAACTTTCACATTTTGATCCTAGCCATTAAAATACATAACACACAGCAAGGGTCTAAGCACCAATCCGTATCTTATAAGACTATAAGACATAGGAGCAGAAATTAGACCATTCAGCCCATTGAATCATGTCTGCCATTCAATCATGGCTGATAAGTTTCCTAACCCCATTCTCCCACTATTTCCTCGTAACCCTTGATCCCCTTGCTACTTAAGAACCTATTTATTTCAGTTTTAAATATACTCAAAGGCCTGGCCTCCACAGCCTTCTGTGGTAGTGAATTCCATATGTTTCAATTAGTTCCCCCCTCATTTTCTTAAACTCCATTGAGTATAAACCCAGAGCCGTCAAATGTTCCTCATATGTTAGGTTTTTGATTCCTAGGACAATTTTTGTGAGCCTCTTCTGGATTCGCTCCAGGGCCAGTACATCCTTAGAATCACAGAGATGTACAGCATGGAAACAGACCCTTCGGGTCAAACTCGTCCACGGCGACCAAATATCCCAACCTAATCTAGTCCCATTTGCCAGCACTTGGCTCATATCCCTCCAAACCCTTCATATTCATATATCCATTCAGATGCCTTTTAAGTGTTGTAATTGTGCCAGCCTCCAACTCTTCCTCTGCCATCTCATTCCATACTCACACCACTCTCTGCATGAAACATTTACCCCTTAGGTCCCCTTTAAATTCTTCTCCTCTCACCCTAAACCTATGGTCTCTAGTTCTGGACTCCCCCACCGCAGGGAAACGTTTACCTATCTGTTTGCCTATCAATGCCCCTCATGATTTTATAAACCTCTATAAGGTCACTCCTCAGCCTCTGATGCTCCAGGGAAAGCAGTCCCAGTGTATTCAGCCTCTCCCTTTCACTGAAATCCTCCAACCCTGGCAACATCCTTATAAATCGTTTCTGAACCCTTTCAAGTTTCACAATATCCTTCAGAGAGGAGGGAGACCAGTATTGCACTCAATATTTCAAATGTGGCCTAACCTATGTCCCATGCAGTCGCAACATGACCTCCCAACTCCTGTACTCAATGCTCTGACCAATAAAGGCAAGCATACCAAATGCCTCATTCACTATCCTGTGATTCCATTTTCAAGGAGCTATGAACCTGCACTCCAAAGTCTCTTTGTTCAGCAACACTCCTCAGGACCTTACCGTTAAGTGCATAAGCGCTGCTCTGATTTCCCTTTTCAAAATGCAGCATTTCGCATTTATCTAAATTAAACTCCATCTGCCACTCCTCAGCCAATTTGCCCATCTGATCAAGATCCTGTTGTACTCTGAGGTAACCTTCTTTGTTGTCCACTACACCTCCAATTTTAGTATCATCTGACCTTTGGGAGGAAAGGAACTATATTTGTCTCAAGCTTGAAGATAGCCAGTTTATTTTCCCTTATCAGTTATTGTAAGTTGTGACCTTTATTTGATAAGTTAGAGACAGCTACGAGCATGAACTCATCTCACTGGGCATTCTCAAACAAGTGAAAGCACCAGAAGAAGAAAAATGGGGAGTCAGCATTCTTATTAACAAAAGAATGACCTCAGCTGGGATAAGGGGTCCAAAACTGCACACAATACTCCAAATGTGATCTGACCAGAGCCTTATAGATCCTCAGAAGCACATTTCTGTTTTTATGTTCAAGTCCTCTCAAAATAAATGCTGGTCACAAGTTTCCAGTCACAAAATATAACACTGCACCATCACCCTTTTCCTCCGATTTGTCAGCCTATTTTGGATTCAGTTTGCCAACTTGCCTTGGATGCTGTGGGTTCTTACCTTTTGGGCCAGTCTTTCATGTGGGACCTTGTCAAAGGCCTAATGAAGTCCAGGTAATCTACATCAACTGCACTATCCTCATCGGTATATTTTGTCACCTGTTCCCTGGCCAACATCTTTGTCTCAGGCTTGCTGCAATATTCCAGCAAAGCAAAGCTCATATTGGAAGAAAAGCATCTCATTTACCAGTTGGGAACTCTACAGTCTTCTGGACTTAATATCGAGTTCGATAACTTTAGGGCTTAAGCTCTCCCATGTCCTTACCTCTACAACCCCTTGTTATCACACAGTCTACTATTACACACTACCCATTGTTAGCCACAAACTGTCTCCATTAATAGTTATTCACCGTCCTTGTTATCCATTACTTTGTCTGTCCAACTGTTCTTCTCTGTCTTTGGGCTCTCTCCCCACCTAACATTTATTCCTTATCCTTTCTCCTACCCTATCTTCTGCATATAAACCAACATTTGTGTAGCTATATCAGTTCTGAAGAAGGGTCACTTCATTCAAAACATAATTTTGATTTCTCTCCACAATTTTTCCAACAATTGCTATTTTTATCTCTGATTTACAGCATTTGCAGTTCATTTAGTTTTTCTTTAAAAGCTTTAGCAACCTTGTTGAAAAGCTCAGTTCAATTACTCGGACAGAATCTCTTTCTGACAAATCCTTGCTCGCCATCCCTGATCAATCCCAGCCTTTCCAGTGTCGATTAATCCTGCCCTTAAAAAGTTTTTCCAATAATTTTCCTGTGACTGATGTCAGATTAACTGATCTTTGATTACTTAGCCTATCCCTGCTACCCTTCTTGAACCAAGGAACCACATTAGCTAAATGCTAGTTATCTGGCACTTCAGTTGTGGCCAGAGAAATATTAAATCTCTCTGCCAGGGACACACAACCTCCTTCCTTGCCTCCCATAGCTACCTGGGATTCATCTGATCAGGCTCTAGGAATTTATACATCTTTGGTGGGCAGCACGATGGCACAGTGGTTAGCACTGCTGCCTCACAGCGCCAGAAACCCAGGTTCAATTCCTGCCTCAGGCGACTGACTGTGTGGAGTTTGCACGTTCTCCCCGTGTCTGCGTGGGTTTCCTCTGGGTGCTCCGGTTTCCTCCCACAGTCCAAAGATGTGCAGGTCAGGTGAATTGGCCATGCTAAATTGCCTGTAGTGTTAGGTAAGGGGTAAAATGTAGATGTAGATGTAGGGGTAGGGGTATGGGTGGGTTGCACTTCGGCGGGTCGGTGTGGACTTGTTGGGCCGAAGGGCCTGTTTCCACACTGTAATGTAATCTAATCTAATCTTTAAGCCTGCTGAAATATGTAATACTTCTTCCTTATTAATCTTTACAAGCTGTAAAACTGCACCATCCCAACTGGAACCTCTGGCTTCCATGTCATTCTCCCTTGTGAATGCAGATCAGAAATATTCATTTAAGACATCACCCACATCCTCTTGCTTCACTTATAGTTTGCCTGTCTGGTCTCTAATAGCCCCCACTCTTTCCCTAGTAATTTTCTTTAATCTTCATAAAATGCCTTGGGGATTTCCTTAATCCTACCTGCCAAAGATATTTCCTGGTCTCTTTTTATTCTCCAAATTTCTCTTCTAAAGGACCTCCCCCGGTTTTACTGCTTTAGTGATGTTTTCAGGATTGCTACCTGAGCGACAGGTGAACTTTCATGCAGAAAATAAAGCCAAGGAGTTACATCTGCAGTTCAAAGCTTGGTGTGGAAGGAATTGGTCTGTTCTTGGCGTCCCTGGGGTGGGAGGGTAAGGAGGCTTCACTTGAACCTCACTGGGATCATTGTCCTGATAAATCGAATCATGGGGGCTGTGGAGTGTTCTTTAGACTAGGTCAGAAGACACATGACAACAGGTCATTGTCCAACAGGTTTGTTTGAAATCACAAGCTTTTGGAGCGCGACTTCTTCGTTAGTTGGAGTGTAAATGTAAAAAGAAAAGCAGCGAATTGGATCAATGTGGGAAACATAGTGACAAGGCAAAATCAGTGGGCTGTCTGCTTAAATTACTTACTGTGTAGAAACAGGCCCTTTGGCCAAACAAGTCCACACCAACCTTCCGAAGAGCAACGCACCCAGACCCATTCCCCAACATTTACCCCTTCACCTACCACTACAGGTAATTTAGCACAGCCAATTCACCTAACTGCACTGTCGGAAGAAACTAGAGCACCCAGAGAGAATGTGTGAACTCCACACAGAAGTTGCCTGAGGCAGGAATTGAACCCAGGTCTGCTAGCGCTGTGAAGTAGCAGTGCTAACCACTGTGCCATCATGCCACCCATATCCCTGCTGAATATTTTTGAAATTCACCTCTCTTGTTCAGAATTTGTTTTCTTGAGGCTAATTCTCTGTCATATGACACTTCTAATAATTTTTATATGTCTTCCAACCCTGAAAATCTCTGCAGCTCCCTCACACAATGAGATGTTTCTTTCACGCCATCCTAGGCAACCTCTAAAGATTGTTTCTTCTCTTTGGGTTTTACAACGAGTCTAGGTAACTCCGGGTAGATTCACAGTGGAGGAATGCTGTGACAGTGAGTAAAGGGCCTAGAGAAACAGTCTGGTCCAGTTCATAAGCTGGGTGTGCATTCTAAAAAAGAGGATTAGTCATTTGGCATTCTGAACTGATAATCCAAAAATAAAATATGCAGTTAAATCTTAATGACATTTCTTGAGTATTCAGATTCGACTTATTTATAAGACCGAACCTCATTATCAGTAAAAATAAGCACTTGCAGCCAAATCAAACTGTTCACCAATGTCCCTTCAGGGAAGAATATCTCCTGTTGCTCCCATATCTGACCATCATCTGCATTCACAACTTTGTGTCTACCTCTGAAGTGGGCTGTCATTCTACCACCACACTGTCAGCCAACTGAGGATGGTGATAAATGATGGTGTTGTCTGTGACATGCACAAGCTGAGAAATGAATAAAAGTACATGATTAATTCCAATCAATTGTAGTTTACACAGGAAAGCAGAGAGAATCATGATATTTGACAAGCACATCACCAATAACATTCCTTTATAACATGTAATGAATTCAGAATTTGACTTTCAATGGCTGTAAATCAGCTTTTTTTTGATAGCACAGCAAATTACATGCTTTATTTTTCTGACTACGAAACGGTATTTTTGCCCAATTATCATCTATGCCACCATGGGAATATTGCTTGCAGTATTACAAGAAATGTATGCCTTGCATGGTATTGTGTTATTGAGTGTCACATTGATATCATGCTCATATTCACACTTCCACAAATAGACATTGTTTGTTTCCCAATTTTCAGCCGTTTACTAAGACTCGTGTAGACTGATTCTTGCTTCAATGAATCCACCTTAGTGCAAATTACTTCTATGAGGAGCTGAAAATGCTGTAAATTATGGTTCAAATTTACTAATTGCGACTTAAGCCCTTTAATTTTGCAGAAGCCGCATTGCAGGAAATACACTGGGTAGATAGTAAAAGTGGCGATGTTCATGCCAAACGTGATAGTTTATTGGAGTCAGAAGCGTATTGAGATCATAAGCCAATAGTCAATGCAGCTTGCTTCCAAAGGTCCAAAAATTGCTTAATGTAGATAAGTGTCGAGAGTGTGGTGCTGGAAAAGCACAGCAGGTCAGGCAGCATCTTAGGAGCAGGGGAATCAACGTTTCGGACATAAGCCCTTCATTAGGAATGAGGAAAACAAGACTAGTATCATCACAATTTCGCGACAAAGGAGCCCACTTGAGCAACACACTCCGTCTACCAACTTAAACACTCCACACACAGTAGCAGTTCGATATAGAATATACAAGATGCACAACAGCAATTCAGTAAGGCTCCTTTCACCATTCCTTCAAAGTCGAAGGCAGCAAATGCCTTGGTGTATCCCTGCATACACAGACCCCTCCAAATCGCACAATATCTTGTCTTTGAAAGATATTGTCCTCATTCATCATTGCTGGGAAAAATCCTGGAATTCCTTTCCCAGCAACACTGTCAATGTCCCTGTGGATGGACTGAGCAGTTTGAGAAGGTGGCTCATCACCGCCTTATCCAGGGAATAAATTGGTAACAAATGCTGCCCTTTCCAGCAATGCTCATACGGCATGAAAAAAACGAGGAACGAGTATCCATAAAGAAGGGATCAGTGCTGGATCAATTGCTTTTCTTCATGTACATAAATGATTCAGATGTGAATGAAGGAGTTATGGTTAGTAAGTTTTCAGGTGAAACCAAAATTGGTGGTGCAGTGGACAGTGAGGACGGTTATCTCAGTGTTCAATGGGACCTTGATCAGATGAGCCAATGGGCTGAGGAGTGGCAGATGAAGTTTAATTTCAATAAATGTAAGGTGTTGCATTTTGGTAACATAAACCAGGACAGGACTTATACACTTAACATTAGGACCCTTGCCAAACAAAGAGACCTAGGGGTACAGCTTCATATTCCTTGAGAGTGGAATCGTAGATAGATAGGGTGGTGAAAAAGGCATTTAGCATGCAGTCCTTCATTGATCAGTGCATTGAATTTAGGATTTGGGATGCCATATTGTGGTCGTACGGGACATTGGTGAGGCCACTTTTAGAATGCTTTGTTCAATTCTGGTCTCCCTGCTGCAAGAGAGGTATTGTTAAACACGAAAGAGTTCAGAAAGAAATTACAAGGATGTTGCCAAGGTTGGAGAGTTTGAGCTGTAGGGAGAGGCTGAATAGGCTGGGGCTGTTTTCCTGAAGCATTGGAAGCTGAATGATGACCTTATAGACATTTATAAATTCATGAGGGGGATGGATAGTGTAAAGAGACAAGGCCTTTTCTCTGGACTGGGGGAGTCCAAAGCTAGAGGGCATAGGTTTAACGTGAGAAGGAAAATTTTTAAAAAGGCCTTTTTTTTCACACAGAGGGTGGCATATGTATGGAATGAGCTTCCGGAGGAAGTAGTGGAGGCTGGCACAATTACAACATTTAAATGGCACAAACAGGAAAGGCTTAGAGGGATATGGACTAAATGCTTATATATGGGACCAGATCAGTTTAGGATGTTTGGTTGGTATAAATGAGTTGGACTGAAGGGTCTGTTTCTATGCTATATGACTCTATAAGTACTTTTCAAAATGTAGTCACTGTATTGATGAAAGTAAGATGGTAACCAATCAATCCATAGTGAGATAAGTGTAAGATTTGGAGAGATAGTCGTGAGTAATACTGTCACTGAGCAGGCAATTCAGAGCCCCAGGCTAATGTTCTCGGGACATGGGGTTGAATCCCACCATGGGCCTAGATTAGAGTGGTGCTGGAAAAGCACAGCAGGTCAGGCAGCATCCGAGGAGCAGGAAAATCGACGTTTCGGGCAAAAGCCCTTCATCAGGAATAGAGGCAGAGTGCTGCAGAGTGGAGAGATAAATGAGAGGGCTTTCATTTATCTCCCTCTCATTTATCTCTCCACTCTGCAGGCACCCTGCCTCTATTCCTGATGTAGGACTATTGCCCGAAACGTCGATTTTCCTGCTCCCTGGATGCTGCCTGACCTGTTGTGCTTTTCCAGCACCACTCTAATCTAGACTCTGGTTTCCAGCATCTGCAGTCCTTGTTTTTACCTAGTTGAATCCCACCATGGCAGATGATAAAATTAGAATTGAATTAAAAACAAATCTGGAATTAAAAGCTTGACTAACAACCATTGTAAAATAAAACTATCTGGTTCACTCCTGCCCTTCAGGACATGAAATCTGCCTTCCTTACCTGGTCTGGCCTACATATGACTCCAGACCCACAGCAACATGGTTAACTCTGAACTGCCCTCTGGGCAATTCGGGATGGACACCAAATGCTGGCCTGCATCCCTACAGCAGCATTCTATAAACAAAAAAAATGACAAAGAACCTGAAAATAATGACTTGATAGTTTGCTTTATTGATCTTAATTGAAGGAGAGGCATTAGTGAGAAGAGCTGTCTCAAGAGCTGCTCTGATGGGATGTTCAACCAAGTCCCCTCAGGAAGAGTGTAACGATCCCCTGGTATTATCTGACGTGGAGCAAGAGATTCCTCTTGATATGCCGGCCAAACAGACCATTAAAACATCAATCAGATATTCATTTCATTACGGATGTGGGATCATGCTTTGATTAGATTCCCTACAGTGTGGAAACAGGCCCTTCAGCCCAACAAGTCCACACCGATCCTCCAAAGACTAACCCACTTAGACCCATTTCCCTCTGACTAATGCACCTAACTCTCTGGGTTAGGCCATAACCGCCTGACCTGCACATCTTTGGACTGTGGGAGGAAACCGGAGCACCTGGAGGAACCCACGCAGACACAGGGAGAATGTGCAAACTCCACACAGACAGTCACTGGAGGCTAGAATCGAACCCAGAACCCTGGTGCTATGAGGCATCAGTGCTAACCACTGAGCCACCGTGCCGCCCTCTATGTTCAAATTGGCTGTCAGATTCCCTTTTATTGCTTTGGTGATGCATTTCAATAACTATTGATTGGCTGTGAAGAAAGTTTGGACCTCTTGACATTCTGAAAGAATGCAATGTCCTATTACAGACAGTCTCTGGGGCACTGTCCTCATTCTGGAATCCGTTCGCAAACTGATTGGAATGCAATGCATGACAACATAATACAGCTCTTTGTAAACTACACGAAAGTACAGAAAAGCTTAAAATTTCACCTCTGTACAGGATTGTGTTGGTATGTACGAGCGGTCATAAGACAGATGTTTGTAAATCAGGAACCCCCTGTAAATCTCAAATTTACTTGGCCATTATTTTGAATTGAAAATGTGTTGCTGGAAAAGCGCAGCAGGTCAGCATCCAAGGAGCAGGAGAATCGACGTTTCGGGCATGAGCCCTTCTTCAGGAATGAGGAAAGTGTGCCAAGCAGACTAAGATAAAAGGTAGGGAGGAGGGACTTGGGGGAGGGGCGTTGGAAATGCGATAGGTGGAAGGAGGTTAAGGTGAGGGTGATAAGGTGAGGGTGATAGGCCGGAGTGG